>NC_139218.1:22468668-22678668 GCF_055691185.1 Crinia signifera
CCCATAGATCAGCATGTTCCTGCGGGCTCTGTACATTCCCCTCTGCATCTGCCCCCTGGTGCAGCCTCCTGTATAAGTCCTGATAGAGGAGTAAGGCAGCCCAGACAGTGATATTACAGCCAGCCCAGGCTGCAGGCTGCCCCCCCTGTGTGACTACAGGCTGCCCCCACTGTGTGACTGCAGGCTGCCCCCCCTGTGTGACTACAGGCACACTCCATCTACAGGACACCCAGGGGCTGGGACCACTGCTCAGAGAGGACTGCAGTCACCCAGGGTGCACAGGCTGGATAGGGCCCCAGCTGAGTGACGCCTCCAGTGCTGCAGGGAGGCACATAGGGGGTTAATAGGCCACTGAATGAGTGCTGCTGCTGCTGCTGTACCTGCACTGTGCTGGGGAGGGGGAGGGGCTGGGATCTAGACATAATAAATTAGGTGTCACTGTCAATTATATATATATAGAGGTATCGTGTGTGTGTGTATCGTGTGTGTGTGTGTGTGTGTGTGTACACACACACACACTTGTACATACATACATGCACACATATACACACGCTTATACATACATGCATGTACACAAATACACACACACACACACACACACATTTACAATTTTACAATGACACACAAACTGCACATTTGATTGCTCACAATCCCATTTCTAATCTGATTATTGACCTTATTAATAATTTTCATTACTAAATATTTCTATTGCCTCCAATTTATTCCCAGTGTCACCCTGTGAATCCGACTCGGCGCAGTCGGGGCAGAATCGCACATTGTGCTGTAATATTGTACACACAGATGAATGCAGCATGTGTGGCATGCTGGCAGATCTGTCATATTGTACATACAGATTAATCTCGCAGATACAGTACTGTATGTCGTCTCCTAACTGTGACACTGGCCTGACACCTCTCTCTCTCTCTATATATATATATATATATATATATATATATATATATAGTGTATAGCAGATGACATACACGTACAGGAGACACGGATATTCCTGTTTTATCTGTTACAGTCTGATATAAAGTGTCCAGCACAGAGATAGCCGCAGATCACTATGATATGAGATGTTTATTGACCTGCATCACCTGGATCAGATAATCTGGCCTGTTACTTTGTATACATGATGTGTCAGTTGTGTATTATTACATATACTGTACTGTATCACTGGCCTGTTACTTTGTATGCATGTGTCAGTTGTGTATTATTACATATACAGTACTGTATCACTGGCCTGTTACTTTGT
Source organism: Crinia signifera (assembly GCF_055691185.1). Lineage (NCBI taxonomy): Eukaryota > Metazoa > Chordata > Amphibia > Anura > Myobatrachidae > Crinia > Crinia signifera. The sequence continues at coordinate 22,469,924 of NC_139218.1, forward strand.
ATGCATGTGTCAGGTGTGTATTATTACATATACGGTACTGTATCACTGGCCTGTTACTTTGTATGCATGTGTCAGTTGTGTATTATTACATATACAGTACTGTATCACTGGCCTGTTACTTTGTATGCATGTGTCAGTTGTGTATTATTACATATACGGTACTGTATCACTGGCCTGTTACTTTGCATACATGACGTGTCAGGTGTGTATTATTACATATACAGTACTGTATCACTGGCCTGTTACTTTGTATGCATGTGTCAGTTGTGTATTATTACATATACGGTACTGCATCACTGGCCTGTTACTTTGCATACATGACGTGTCAGGTGTGTATTATTACATATACAGTACTGTATCACTGGCCTGTTACTTTGTATGCATGTGTCAGGTGTGTATTATTACATATAAAGTACTGTATCACTGGCCTGTTACTTTGTATGCATGTGTCAGTTGTGTATTATTACATATACAGTACTGTATCACTGGCCTGTTACTTTGTATGCATGTGTCAGTTGTGCATTATTACATATACTGTATCACTGGCCTGTTACTTTGCATACATGACGTGTCAGGTGTGTATTATTACATATACAGTACTGTATCACTGGCCTGTTACTTTGTATGCATGTGTCAGGTGTATATTATTACATATACAGTACTGTATCACTGGTGTATGCATGTGTCAGGTGTGTATTATTACATATACAGTACTGTATCACTGGCCTGTTACTTTGTATGCATGTGTCAGGTGTATATTATTACATATACAGTACTGTATCACTGGTGTATGCATGTGTCAGGTGTGTATTATTACATATACAGTACTGTATCACTGGCCTGTTACTTTGTATGCATGTGTCAGGTGTATATTATTACATATACAGTACTGTATCACTGGTGTATGCATGTGTCAGGTGTGTATTATTACATATACAGTACTGTATCACTGGCCTGTTACTTTGTATGCATGTGTCAGGTGTGTATTATTACATATACAGTACTGTATCACTGGCCTGTTACTTTGTATGCATGTGTCAGGTGTGTATTATTACATATATAGTACTGTATCACTGGTGTATGCATGTGTCAGGTGTGTATTATTACATATACAGTACTGTATCACTGGCCTGTTACTTTGTATGCATGTGTCAGGTGTATATTATTACATATACAGTACTGTATCACTGGTGTATGCATGTGTCAGGTGTGTATTATTACATATACTGTATCAGTGGTCAGTGATTTGGGTGTACAATACGTGAGATCCACAGCACTAGCCATATACCGGTACAGGACAGATGTAACAGTGACATTATTACTGACCCTACAACCATCCACCCACAATTCGCAATGCGGGATTTATCGTATCGTTCCTGCGCGTTTTCTCGCAGATAATTTTCTCTCGCCTTATTGCAAATGTCCTGTAAGACAAATTATTTAATTATGCTTTAAAGAATAATAAAACAATTTTGTGCAATAAAATTGAATATCTCCAATAATAAATTCCCTGGTGTCTGTTTTTGCTCCATGTAGTAATAAGGTACTCCAGTACTGATGCGGGGTGTGCTCCAGGTAGTAATAAGGTACTCCAGTACTGATGCGGAGCGTGCTCCAGGTAGTAATAAAGTACTCCAGTACTGATGCGGAGTGTGCTCCAGGTAGTAATAAAGTACTCCAGTACTGATGCGGAGTGTGCTCCAGGTAGTAATAAAGTACTCCAGTACTGATGCGGGGTGTGCTCCAGGTAGTAATAAGGTACTCCAGTACTGATGCGGGGTGTGCTCCAGGTAGTAATAAAGTACTCCAGTACTGATGCGGGGTGTGCTCCAGGTAGTAATAAGGTACTCCAGTACTGATGCGGGGTGTGCTCCAGGTAGTAATAAAGTACTGCAGCACTGATGCGGGGCGTGCTCCAGGTAGTAATAAGGTACTCCAGTACTGATGCGGAGTGTGCTCCAGTACTGATGCGGAGTGTGCTCCCGGTAGTAATAAAGTACTCCAGTACTGATGCGGAGTGTGCTCCCGGTAGTAATAAAGTACTCCAGTACTGATGCGGAGTGTGCCCCAGAATGTTCAGATCTCACCCACCTATTGCTGATATCCCTATAAGGTGTTGGATCACCAGGGTCCTGTAACCTTTGGCTGTCAGATGGCCCCAGACAGGGTCACTGGTAGGAGGTGTGGATTTGCCGGATGCTCCCAGTCCGAGATGAGGGAGGAAGAGGACTGACCCCCAATTACCCGTTTTCAGGATACTTCAGTGTCCCCAGAATATTGGGACTTCGCAACAAATCCAAACTCTGCAACAAATCCAAAATCTATTCATTGACCAAATACCTGTCGGGGAGATTTTCTATAGACAACAGCGAGATTTACTTGGAGCTAAACTTTTGATTCTCTACATGTCCGTGTGATACAGAAGGCACAACGTTTCCCAAACTGTCATTAGGGATGAAGTGATAGATCCAGGGAGCAGGGAATATTACCAAAGGAAATTACACCTTGCCCTATATAACAGAGGCTTTAGACTGACCCCTTAAATATATATGTGTGTGTATATATATATATATATATATATATATATATATATATATATATATATATATATATATATATATATAATATATATATGTATATGTATATATATATATATATATATATATATATATATATATATATATCAATTAGTTTTATAAATTAAATTGAATTGACTGCATGTCAAATCCACATACACCAGCAAGGGTCAGTAAAATAATAATAATAATAATAATAATAATAATAATAATAATAATAATAAATACCCATTTACTGTTGAATTTTAATCCAATTTTCTAACAAAAAAAAAATGTATTTTCAGGCACAATTTAACCCACCTATCAATAACTAGTAAATCTTATAGGCTCTGGTTTTGTAGAAGTAATCCGGAGACTACCAGTTCTAGCTGCAGGTGAAGCAGAACTACAATTCTCAGCATACCCTGCCAATCCGCAGCTACAGTAGACCAAATACTACTGAGCCAGCTATTACACAGTCCCAATGATTTAGTTTATGACAACTATTTTTTCCACAACTTAAATTTGAAACCATTTATATTAATTATGTCATATACAAATCATTAGATATTATTTCTGAATTATGTGCAATATGTAACAAAAGTGTGTATTATAGGAGTGTGCAAAATTATAACTTTGTTTTACAGTATAGAAGTGTACCTTAAACTAATTCTGCATTATAGTATAGCAGTGTACCTAATACTAATTCTGCATTATAGTATAGGAGTGTATCTAATACTAATTCTGCATTATAGTATAGCAGTGTATCTAATACTAATTCTGCATTATAGTATAGCAGTGTATCTAATACTAATTCTGCATTATAGTATAGCAGTGTACCTAATACTAATTCTGCATTATAGTATATGAGTGTACATAATAAAAATTCTGCATTATAGTATAGCAGTGTATCTAATACAAATTCTGCATTATAGTATATGAGTGTACCTAATACAAATTCTGCATTATAGTATATGAGTGTACATAATAAAAATTCTGCATTATAGTATAGCAGTGTATCTAATACTAATTCTGCATTATAGTATAGGAGTGTACCTAATACTAATTCTGCATTATAGTATAGGAGTGTACCTAAAACTAATTCTGCGTTTTTGGATAGGAGTGTACCTAAAACTAATTCTGCATTATAGTATTGGAGTGTGTATAATACTAATTCTGCATTATAGTATAGGATTGTATCTAATACTAATTATTCATTACAGTATTGGAGTGTTTCTAATAATAATTATGCATTATAGTATAGGAGTGTATCTAATACTAATTCTGCAGTATAGTATAGGAGTCTATCTAATACTAATTCTGCATTATAATATAGGAGTGTATCTGATACTAATTCTGCATTATAGTATAGAAGTGTGTCTAATACTAATTCTGCATTAGAGTATAGGGGTGTGTCTAATACTAATTCTGCATTATAGTATAGGGGTGTGTCTATTACTAATTCTGCATTAGAGTATAGGAGTGTATCTAATACTAATTCTGCATTATAGTACAGGAGTGCACCTAATACTAATTCTGCAGTATTGTACAGGAGTGTGTCTAATACTAATTCTGCATTATATTATAGGAGTGTATCTAATACTAAATCTTCATTATAGTATAGGAGTTTGTCTAATACAAATTCTGCATTACAGTACAGGAGTGTATCTAATACTAATTCTGCATTATAGTATAGGAGTGTATCTAATACTAATTCTGCATTAGAGTATAGGGGTGTGTCTAATACTAATTATGCATTATAGTATAGGAGTGTGTCTAATACTAATTCTGCATTATAGTATAGGAGTGTATCTAATACTAATTCTGCATTATAGTATAGGAGTGTGTCTAATACCCTTTTCACATTGCAAAAACCTGGTTTTAACCCGTTTTTCTAAACGTGTCTTAAAACTGGTCAAAAGCCAGTTAAACCCCTTTCATATTGCATCATGTAAAGGTATATTGCAGTTTAAATACCGTTTTGTACCTTTCAGATTCAACCCGTTTCACCCATAGAAAGCCATACAATGTCATTTTAAATGTTTTTTTTCCTGCTTGTGGGCGGGGATCAAGTGTGGTTATCATATATAGCAAATACCGTTTCTGAGCTGTTCACACTGCAGGTGAAACGGCTCAGAACCGTGTAGGATCCTCCTTTTAACACGTGTCAAAATGCCGGTTTTCTGTAACCGGTAAATTGACAATGTAGCTTTCACATTGCTGCTGGAAACGTTTTAAAGCACTAAAAAAACGGCAATATACCGTGTTACAGCTGCAATGTGAAAGGGGTATTATACAAAGTCTGCATTATCGTATAGGAGTGCACCTACTACGAATTTTGCATTATAGCATAGGAATGTACCTAATACTAAATCAGCATTAAAGTATAGGAGTGTGTCTAATACTAATTTTGCATTATAGTATAGGAGTGTATCTAATACTAATTCTCAGGGCCGGTGCAAGGCACCGGAGCGCCCCAGGCGAGGGGGGGTGGGGCGCTGATGGGTTTGAAAACTCGCCGCACGCTGATTGGCTGAATCTCAGCCAATCAGCATGCGGAATGTTTTCAAACCCAGCAGCGCTTCCCGCGCCGCCGCCTGGCTGCCGGATAGCGCGCATCACTGCAGGGACCCTGCTGCCAGATCACACAGTGCCGCAGGTACCCGGCACGGACACCCCTGCAGCCTCCATGCGAGAGGCGAAGTGCCGCCCTCCTGTGGCTGGCGCCCTAGGCAAATGCCTAGATTTGCCTAGTGGTGGCGCCGGCCCTGCTAATTCTGCATTAGAGTATAGGAGTGTATCTAATACTAATTCTGCATTAGAGTATAGGAGTGTATCTAATACTTATTCTGCATTATAGTATAGGAGTGTGCCTAATACTAATTCTGTATTATAGTATAGGAGTGTATCTAATAGTAAATCTGCATTATAGTATAGGAGTGTATCTAATACTAAATCTGCATTATAGTATAGGAGTTTGTCTAATACAAATTCTGCATTACAGTACAGGAGTGTATCTAATACTAATTTTGCATTATAGTATAGTAGTGTTTCTAATACTAATTCTGCATTATAGTATAGCAGTGTATCTAATACTAATTCTGCATTATAGTATAGAAGTGTACCTAGTACTAATTCTGTATTATAGTGGAGGAGTGTACCTAATACTAATTCTGCATTATAGTATAGGAGTGTACCTAATACTAATTTGGCATTATAGTATAGTAGTGCACCTAATACTAATTATGCAGTATAGTATAGGAGTGTATCTAATACTAATTCTGCATTATAGTATAGGAGTGTATCTAATACTAATTCTGCATTAGAGTATAGGAGTGTATCTAATACTAATTCTGCATTAGAGTATAGGAGTGTATCTAATACTTATTCTGCATTAGAGTATAGGAGTGTGCCTAATACTAATTCTGCATTATAGTATAGGAGTGTGCCTAATACTAATTCTGTATTATAGTATAGGAGTGTATCTAATACTAATTCTGCATTATGGTATATGCGTGTATCTAATACTAATTCTGCAGTATAGTATAGGAGTGTATCTAATACTATTTCTGTATTATAGTATAGGAGTGTATCTAATACTAATTCTGCAGTATAGGAATGTATTTAATACTTATTCTGCAGTATAGTATAGTAGTGTATCTAATACTTATTCTGCAGTATAGTATAGTAGTGTATCTAATACTTATTCTGCAGTATAGTATAGGAGTGTATCTAATAATAATTCTGCATTATAGTATAGGAGTGTATCTAATATTAATTCTGCATTATAGTATAGGAGTGTATCTAATACTAATTCTGTATTATAGTATAGGAGTGTATCTAATACTAATTCTTCAGTATTGTATAGGAGTGTATCTAATACTTATTCTGCAGTATAGTATAGGAGTGTATCTAATACTAATTCTGCAGTATAGGAGTGTATTTAATACTTATTCTGCAGTATAGTATAGTAGTGTATCTAATACTTATTCTGCAGGATATCATAGTAGTGTATCTAATACTTATTCTGCAGTATAGTATAGGAGTGTATCTAATACTAATTCTGCATTATAGTATAGGAGTGTATCTAATATTAATTCTGCATTATAGTATAGGAGTGTATCTAATACTAATTCTGTATTAGAGTATAGGGGTGTACCTAATACTAATTCTGCATTATAGTATAGGGGTGTGTCTAATACTAATTCTGCATTATAGTATAGGAGTGTATCTAATACTAATTCTGCATTATAGTATAGGAGTGTATCTAATACTTATTCTGCATTATAGTATAGGAGTGTGTCTAATACTAATTCTTCAGTATTGTATAGGAATGTATCTAATACTTATTCTGCAGTATAGTATAGGAGTGTATCTAATACTAATTCTGCATTATAGTATAGGAGTGTATCTAATACTTATTCTGCAGTATAGTATAGGAGTGTATCTAATACTTATTCTGCAGTATAGTATAGTAGTGTACCTATTACAGGTTGAGTATCCCTTGTACTGCATAGCACAACAGGAGAGTGCATAATTGTGCTGGTTCTAAAATGTGCAAAAAAATTCCTCCCTCCCCCATGCCCATACACACGTGTCACTGTGGTGATTTGTCTCCTGTCACCGGTAGGATCAGAGCACTGTAATGCTGTTTGTTTCCATGAATTTGGGGGCGTCTAAGAGATCTCTGTATGGTGCTGGGATTGTCTGATACGAATAAAATAAGTCTATTACAGGTACCCGTAATGGCAGCTATAGGCGCACCATCATTTCCTGCCCTCTATATAATTCATCATTGTGTTTTAGTTCTGATTTAGATTTCGGCCTTATTTGTAAACAATAATGACATTAATAACCATAATGAAAATCAATAGAAATAGTCAAAAACAGCTAAAATCATGTATTTTCTGCAATCCAAAATTCACAATAACAATCCTAATTCCATAGGTTTTGGTGCAGGTAGTATCCACAAATGTCATGCCTTTATTTAATGTGTGATATGCAGACACGACTTCTACTTTGGTGCAATGATGAATCATATCAATGGTATATAGTATTTAGATGCTATGGGGTAGACTTCCAGGCACCGCCTCGCAGCTTCACCCTTCCCACGCTCCCATCCCATGCTCTGATTAAGACACCTCTCGCGATATCTCCTGACCTCTCGCAAGAACTCCTCCTTCTTTGAAGCCCGGACAAGCCGTCGGGCGGGGGGGGCATTGAAACTGGCTATGGGGGCAGTTTACTGCCTGCAGGCCGGAGGTTCCCCACCCCTGGGGTTGAGGTATGAAGCAGTGATAAGTGAGGAGAACTGGCCCATGGCAACCAATAAGCACTGAAGTAACATCTGTAAATGCATAATATAAAGTTAAAGTTATTTCTACATAGAGGGGGACATTTACTAAAGGAAATTTGTAAAAAATAGGTGTATTTGTATTTAGAAATACACTTATTTTTGACATTTACTATCCCGAAAATACGGCAATTCGTATTCGTATTGATGTGCTATCAATACGAATACGAATTGCCGTATTTTAGGGATAGTAAATGTCAAAAATAAGTGTATTTCTAAATACAAATACACCTATTTTTTTACAAATTTCCTTTAGTAAATTTGCCCCAGTATGTCTGGTGTCCATTATAAGTGAGTCTGACCTAGTAGCACCTGATTTGCTGATATTTCTATAAAGAACCTCCTTATTCTGGACACTAGCACTAGGTGCGGAACAATGAGAGTATTATCTAACTCTCCCTAATGATAAAAGCTACATATACTGCATGACGAGCTGTTATCACTGGGGTTACAGAATACAGCAGCATACATGTCAGTGCTGTAACGTGTATTCCCACCACCCTGTGCTGGCCTTGTCTCCTTTGCATGTGATGTCACTCATAGGGGGCGGGGTCACCGGCACCGGAAACTACAGTGGTCTCTGGAGTCCTGGGCCGCCGTGTGGACACTACTGCCACCTACTGGCCACAGGGTGCCGGTCCATACACTCTGCAAGCCATAACATACAGAGAGTCTCAACCAGCTCCCAGAGTCCTCTCACCTAATAACAGTGATCCTTATTGCCACTAATCTATGGGGCCGGAATTTGAATTTTGGACTGTGTTGCAATCCGATTTCTGGAGCCACCACTGACAAGGAAGTCCAAAAACAGAGCATGTAACAAGGCAAAACCTGGTTTTGCCTTGTTACATGCTCTGTATTTGCGAGGGCAGACACCGGCCTGGAGCATGGGCGGATTGGGACTTGAATCCGGCCTGGGAGTGCGGGGGGTTTGGGGGGTCGGGGGTGGCGGCGTTGTAAGTAATGTGCAGGGGGTGGCGGCGTTGTAAGTAATGTGCGGGGGTGCTGGCGGCAGCGGTATGTAATGCGCTTGAGGGGAGGGGGGAACGGGAGCTGGGAGCCCGCATGAAGGCCCTGGGAGGTGCTGTGCGTGCATGTGCTTCAGTCTTCCCGTGGCCATTTTGGATCTGGGCAAAGTGCTGCCCACGGCCCAGCCAGCCAAGGGGGGAGTGCCGGCGGCCCGTTTTTAATGACTTTTGTGCTGGCCCACCGGGAAATGGCCCAGTTTGCCGGCGGGCCAATCCGCTCCTGAGCATTGGAACTACCAGCGTTTTGAGGGTGTCCCATAAAAACGCTTGGTGTTCCCCTGGGAACTCAGGCCAGCCGATGGCTGCTTGGGGTGGGCCGCTGACCTGTGGAGGAAATAAAAGTCTTCCGGTTTCTTATAGTACTCATGCTTATGAAGGTAATACACAGTTTTCATGTGTCTAGGTCCGTTTGGCGGGGTAGAGTTAAGGTGCTCGCTGAGCAACAAACCCCTGCTGGTTAGCGAGCCAACCTGAATTAGGCCCCCGAGGTTGTTTTATTACAGCAAAAGAAGACATAGCCATCTTGTTAAGAAAAGAGTTTCTGGAGAAGATCCTATTAGTATATGTACATCACATGCAGATACTGTATATTGCAGTATAATACACACATGAAGAAGTCTACAATAATATCTGCTGACGATAATAATAATGAGTTTTGGCATTATGGCTTATAATAAGTGAATTCTGATGTCATTGTCTTTTTCCACATTAATAAAACCTATGCACTAAAAGGATCAATACCAGAGCATGGCAGCATTGTGCCAGCCCCGCCCCTTACACCCATGATGTCATCACATCCAGGATTCCTTGTCTCTGATACTACTGCCAGTTAGGGTGCCAAAGAGGCCGTGTTACAGACATTCTAAAAGCGCCATGTTGTCAGTACTTATCAGTTATCAGTTATTTTCACTCATAGCTTCCCTTTCAAAATACTGATATACCCAGGATTTGAACCTATAACCTACGACATTGCGGTCACACACTGTCCAATGAGCTGTCTGAAAGCTAGAGAATTCTAATTATTTAGAGCTCACCTTGTGCTTTGTAAAAAAAAATTGATCAGCATTGCAGCTGGGCAGATCTGTAGTGTGTGGCGGGATGGGATGTGTGGCTGCAAACTACATAGATCTGCTCAGCTGCAATGCTAAAGTACAAGTAGTTGGTATAGATAGAAACCCAATAGTTTTTAAAGCTCAATGAGTAGGGTATTTGGCTGTAATGCGATATGAGATGAGTTTGAATCCTGGTTATAGCAGTATATTAAAATGGATTAATTATTAAAGGTATAAAAGCTGATGCCAATTCTCTTTCTGACACAGGGCACCTCGCACGCAATCCCCAGTAATAGCCCTGATAAGGATTGACGCATCCCTATTATAAATGAGAGATATTGGAAGTCATCTCAGACATCGGTTGCATTTATAGAATCACAGTTACAGCCCTGTTAGCGTATATGTGAGATGATTACTGTGATGCCTGGTAATAGTCATATTATATAGTATAGCAGATAGAAAGAAGGCACATATGAGATCAATAGGGAAAATCTGAGATTATGTGATGTCTGTGATGGTAAATTTCTGTGAATACCAAATAATGTCTAATTATATCTAGGCAGTAACTGCTGCTTTGTATGTGCGCCATTCCATACTGGCCAGAGATTATTGGTTCCCTCAGACCAGGATTTACATGCTTTACCCCGTCTGGCAGTAAAGGTCAAAAAGGTCGACATGAGTTTTCACGTTTTTTTTTTGAGCCGACATGTGCCGACAGGTGGTATTTCATGTCCTACCATCCGCTACGGTGTGGAGGGAGATTATAATATTTTGCCGAATCCAAAACATGGGTTCGGCAAGAAATTATAATCTCCCTCCTTCACCATGCGAGGGAACTTAAATGGTGTCCATGTCGACTGCGTCGACATTCGGGACAAAAACCGTGAAAAACTCATGTCAACCTTTTCATTCTTGACCTAATGCTTGTGTTGACGTTTTGACCTTTGATCTTAGCTATGTTGACCTTTTTTTATGTGTTGACCTAAGCCCTGTCGACCTTCTGTGGTCGAGCCACTGTATATCGACCTTAATTTGGTCAACCCAATGACCCATACCCATTTATATGATTCCACAAGGGATCCACAGCGCCCAATTACAGAGTACATCAATGAAATAAGCCATACGGTGACTTACAGGTGAATAGGATGGAGGACAAGTACAGGGCACATAACCACAGCTGCATCAGCAGAGGACAGGGGCAGAAATCTGCAGGATTTGGTGCCATCGAAGGAGGGAAAAGCACGTTAGGGCCCTGCTCCTGGGAGCTTACATTCTAAAGGTCCAAGACTTGGTACATTTGCCTCATTAGCCACAGACCCTGTAGAATTTATGTGTATCATGTGAATGATTGTGTTGCCTTGACAACCAGATTTCAAAGCATCGTCCTTGTTTGCTGTGCATTTCATCCAGGGTTGGCCGTTAGTATCTCACATCCATCCCTAAGGGTCTACATAGTCACTTATCCTACCTGGCCTCCAGGAGATGATGGGGAAGATGTATCAAGCAATGGTGTAAGATAAAGTGAAGAGAGTACAAACCAACTGTCATTTTTCAAACACAGCCTATAACATGGCAGTTAGGAGATGATTGGCTTGTACTCTATCGCTGTCCAATGCTTGATACATCCACATGACAAGGAGGTTTAGGCGGTAGGGGCTTGGTACTGCAAATCGCATCATTACAGTCCCACACAATGCAATATAATGACACAGTTAGCAGCATTATGGTTGGGATCACAACATTGCAGGATGCAGGGGGGTTATCCACCATCTTGGGAGCTGGGAGTATGCCCCAAAATTCAGGATTCTCCTGGACATTCTGGTAGAGTAGGCGTTAGTGACCAAGGGTCTTTTTTTTATTCTATCAAGGCTGTACTCGAAGGTTGTTTAACCAATCACTGGTTAAAATGGATCAAATCTTTTCCTGTGACATGATTTCCAGCATAACATTTGCGGCAGGTTGATTAACACATGTCAGAGCTTCCCTGCGGTATAATGTTGTATTTTCACTAAAGGCAACCTGGCAACTGCATGTGTACTGTGTATTAACGCTACTGAGCGCCGGCAGTTCCAACACTGACACAAAGCCAACGTGTCAGTACAGTCGTCTGTGTACAAGGCTATCGTATTTAACGAGTCAGTTGGGACATGCTGCTCCGATCTCAGCGATCAACCGTCTGTAAAATATTAAACAAAATTGTATTTCATTATTATTTTTTCCCCTTATTTCCATAAGTTAATATTTTTGTTAATTAATTTGAGATAATAACCATACTTAAATATTTGTTATTGCTGTTTTCTGTGATAAATATATTATTATTATTATTATTAATATTTATTGTTTTAAAATATATTTATTAGTTGGCTCATATTGAACAGCAGTGAGCCACGGCCGTCTTTTCGTATGGGCTTAATGGGCACTTGCCCAGGGGCCCCAGGTGTATAAGGGATACCAGAATTTAGAAAATCGGCCATGGGGAACTGGAGATATCCAACTTCAAAGCAGCAGTCCACATCCGACCTGTTAATTGCAATTCCCAGTCATATTTCTCAGGTTAGAGTTTTTCTGAGTATATTCCAAAAGCTGGGACTCTCCCCTTTCTGCCGACACTAGCGGCTTGTCTCTATCATGCCCAGAACCAGAGATATCAGCCTTCCAGCAGCCGGTCCCTGCTCCAGCTCCAAACGTCTGGTGTACAGTTTTATATTTTTGTCAATGGATTGCTCTGGCTCCTGATCTCTGATCCCCAAGTTCCCAGCACCTCCTGAAAGTTGGGACTCTAGGTTTTTATACTTTTTTTTATACTATTGAAGGATAAGAAATCTATTTCCAGATAATGGCAATATCTGCAGTCAAACAAGCTGCCCTTCCACCGGAAAATGACGAATATTAAGCCCACTCCATTATCCAACCTTCCCCTGCGTATAAAACACCCCCTACCTCCCTGCAAGTCATTTACAAGGGACCCTTCATTCAGCTCAGTGCCCCCTTTCACACGTTAGTGTTCTCCCTCCCACCACCTGTGCAGTAAAAGTAATTAGTTACGGTACTTGTTTCCTAGAACGGCGCCCACGATTTTGCTCTTAGGCATCGCAAGGAAAAAAATTGCGTCGGTCGCGTCGCATGTGGCCAAAAAATCACATGCGATGCGACCGACGCGATTACCGCGATTTTACATAGGGAACAATGTTAAATGGCCCAATTGACCCGATTTCACATAGGGAACAATGTTAAATGGCCCACAGACCCCAAATACCCACCCTGAAGTGTGAAATGGACCCCCCAATTGTTAATGCCACCCCACCATCAACGTCAACCTGAAGCGTGGCGAGCGCAGCGAGCCCGCAAGGGGCAGCGGTATGCGTCCTCCGACCTTTTCATACCCCCACTATCCACGTTGGCGTGGAGTCGAGAATAGAAAGTGTGGCGAGCGCAGCGAGCCACCGAGCCCGAAGTGTGGCGAGCGGACGCGGAACACGCTCCCGAAGTGTGGCGAGCGCAGCGAGCCCCGCGAGGGGACACGGATTACTTAACATGTAATCCGCAGGGCTCGCTGCGCTCGCCACGCTTCGGGCTCGTATTCCGCGTCCCTTCGTGGGGTGCTTCGGGCTCGCTGCGCTTGCCACACTTTCTATTCTCAACTCCACGCCGACGTGGATAGTGGGGGTATGAAAAGGTCGGAGGACGCGTACCGCCGCCCCTCGCGGGCTCGCTGCGCTTGCCACGCTTCGGGTTGACGTTGATGTTGGGTTGGCGTTAACAATTGGGGGGGCCATTTCACACTTCAGGGTGGCTATTTGGGGTCTGTGGGCCATTTATCATTGTTCCCTATGTAAAATCGGGTCTATTGGGCCATTTAACATTGTTCCCTATGTAAAATCGCGGTAATCGCGTCGGTCGCATCGCATGTATAATTGCGTCGGTCGCATCGCATGCGATTATTTGGCCGCATGCGATGCGACCGACGAAATTTAAATTTTACCATGCATTTCTATGTAAAATCGCGGGCATCGCATCGGTCGCATCGCATGCCATTATAATGGCATGCGATGTACATGCGATGCCCGCGATGGGCGCCGTTCTAGGAAACAAGTACCGAAGTTACTGCTACATGTTGTATGGAAGATAGAGCACCCACTGCCACCCGTGGGACATCAAAGCTGCTGCTGATAGCACCCCCCACCCCTAGGAGGGGAGAATTGGTAAGGGCCCCAGTGCATTGCTTTGCCCAGGGGCCCACACTGCTGTTAAGATGGCCCTGCAGTGAGCCATACAGTAAGAAGATACAATAAAGTCAAATATGGGTCCATATACAGTACAACATAAAATATGATCCATTTTCATCGTAAAATAATATGGTAACATAAAAGAAAGAGAAAAGAGAGAAAAAAAAAACAGGTCTTGACAGCAACCAAATAGGCCAGAAAAAAAGGCCAGAAAAAAAGTAAGAATAAGATAGTATAAGATAATAAGTAGATAGCGGGAAAAGGAGACGGCAATAGGGAGAGAAAGAAGAAAGAAGAGGGAAAGAGAGGGGGGGGGGATCTTCGGTAAATATCTATACTTAAAACTAGATAATTAAAACTAGAAAGGGAGGAGAAAAAAATTGACAAGATAAGTTATCATGTATTAAAGGGGGAAAGTATTTGTTGGTAAGACTACCATGGGATTCATATTTTAATGAACGATTTGGAAGATTTGTTAATGATGCTTGTCATGTATTCCATGCGGCAAACATGACAAATACGGAATACTATAGGCTGCAGTGGAATTAGGTGGTTTCCAGTCCACCACTAACTGACATTCAGTAGCGGAAATCACATCAGTTTATTTTGTTTTCTCCTTACTTAGTGGTAGGAGAATATGTCATAACCAGTGGCGGCTTTTACCCCTGCGGTGGAGGGGGGCTGCCCTGATGAGCCCCCCCTCTGCTGCCACCGCTGCTGTGCTCCCCGCTGCTGCCAGTCCCAGCCGTCGGTCCCCTGCACGGGGCCAGTGCATAAGCAGTAACTTTATACATACTGTGCATGCGCTGGCCCAAGCCTTTGCAGCAGCCCCTGGTGGCTTAATCAGGTTCCCGTGTCCGGTGCATGCGCAGTGTCGTCCGTGGTACCCATTTTTGGGGCTGCCCTGCATTTGTGCACATCCCTGAAGGAGGGAACACCTCACAAAGGGACTGCATTGAGTGACAGGCAGGTCGGACTTCCAATGACCCTGCCAGTCACATTGAAGCCAGTGCAGTCTTTTAAGGCAAGAGAAAGAAAGGGACTGCTTTGTGGGGAACGCACTGAAAAAATTGATTTTGACTCATAAAATGTAACTTTTATTTTTTATCTTTAATAATCCCAAATCAACTTTGTGGGAATGATGATTTCAGCGAAACATAAGAGATTAAAAACGTTTACATACAGACATGTACACACAATGTGATTGAAAGAGAGAAATAAAGTGTTTTAAAATTACACTTGGTTCCTGTCTGAGAAATGATTTTGTTTTATTTTTGCTGGTGATGTTATGTCATGTATAAGATACTTATAACCCTGTGTAATAGTTGGTGCTAGTCTTTGACGTTTGGCACATTGGTGAGGTATCTGGTGTATTGTTAATGCCACCACTTCTTCAATTGCCACCTATTGGTGGTTAGTTATATTGTTCGTGGTATCTCTGAAGGAGTATATCTTTTATACCCTTCACCTTAAAAAATAGGTGATCCTTTACTGGTGGTCTAATTGATCCAAGGATTGCAAGGAGATAAGGGGGGGATACCCGTACTTGGATATTTAGGACTAGCACAAAAACTATTTACAAACATACAGGGTATGTGTGTGAGTGTGTTTAATACATTTGAATGAAAGATGTTTTATTCATAGAACACATTGAAGAGCTCAGGTGGGTATGTCCACTGTGCTGTAAGGCAGGGTTTGAATTACCCCTTGCTGCCTTCAGACTTACTTTGTATCTCATTAATTGGCACCTTGTGGAAGGCTGCAGCCTACTTCACCCTAGGTGTTATAGCTTCTGACACCTGGGTGATCTTAAGAGCGCCCTGTTACATTAACATCACAAATCATTATTAAGCTAACAAAACATCCCAGACAGGATTACAAGCCAACGCATGCTTTTCGCTGAATAGCTCAGCTTTATCAAGTCTCACAGACTGCATCTGGCTTCATAGGCTGAGATCAGTGGTGGTTTTTACCTTGGGGGGCTGCAGCCCTGCAGCCCATAGGTAAAAACCTCCACTGGTCATAAGGGATAGGAGCATTAAGAAATATTGTTATAAAATGAATGACTTCCTGCTAGAGGCTAACTATCTTAGGGCAAGCCCACCAGATATGGAGGAATGAACCCTTATCACCACGTCCTCTTCAACATCTCTCAGACGTACCTGTAAACATTTGTATTAGTCGGGTGGGTACATAGAACCATCAATAAACCAGCTTGTACATGTTTTCTTTTATTTTGACAAAAATAGAACTAGAGGCAGCTGTCTCTGTCCAGTCTTCATCAGTTAAGGAAGAGTTGAAGTCCGTTTCCCAGGCCTTCTCATAAGGAGTGCGTTCCGTTGAGGAGTAGACACTGCGACAAGTAACATATATATATATATATATATATATATATATATATATATATATATATAAAGGAGATAAACCTCTAGTAGAGGTACATCTAAGACAATAAATTATTCAATTTATTATTAATAAAAATGATAACAATTATAAAAATATTAGTACATGCTTAACTTTAGCCTCACATTTCTGCAGGTACAGAACATAATAGCAACAACAGTCATTGAGTACAGAACATAAGCCAGTGTAGGGGAGCAGACACTCTGGCTAAAACGAAACCCCACCCCTTTCCACTAGCCACGCCTCTCTTAGACAAATGTTTCCTTGCTGATATTATTGTCACGGGACAGAATATAACGGCCCTGAGTTCCCAGCGCAATGTATCAGATATGGTTGAGATAAAACATGTCCCTTTCCAGATCAATGATATTTATCAAGTACATTAGCCTACAGCCAGCCTATATAATAAACACTTTTATTTCAGATTTGAAGGTCCAAAATGAAAGAAAGCTGTCATAGGATATTTAATGTATATGATACATATACATTAATATGATGTACGCATTCCCAGTGGCGCCAAGAGGGGGGCGGGTACTAATTACACAGGAAGGGGCTTTGACAAGGGTTTGGATCCACTTCCCCTTCCACTGCTGAGTATAACTATAAAGCTGGTGTCATCTCCCCAAAAACATCTTTCGGAAGATGTCACCGCACATTGAAAGCAAAAACTCTGGTACTGTGCCAGATCATTTGCTCTATAGTGTGCGTTCGCCATCTTCAATGGGAAGATAGCAATGACAGAGGAAGGTTGGATGTGAGGGCCCTCCCCCATGGCCCTCTTGCCCCACCCCCTTGTATTTGAATGGCATTTCTTAGGCCATGCACCATGTTGATTACCGATGCCCTGCGTGACTCTCTACGCCCAAGCGAATGCACAGAAAACGGATGCATGCCTATTTAGCTAGGCATGCGTCTACACTTACACCTAGAGAGGGAAGTGCAGAAAAGTGTCTTATTGTATGGAGTATATGCACGATTGCAAACACATGCAGACCAGCTAAGAGACAGACCACATACACAATTGAGGATGCCATACCATTAATGAGTGTCAAGGGCAGTAGCCAAGTTATGATGATGGTGGCTATTAGCCATGGAAATAACAGTTTTTTTTTTACTTTGGTTACAATTTAATTTATGTGGTTCTAATGTAATAGCCTGAAGTTTGCAAGAGTCATCATGGTCCTGGTTCTAAGATAGTTACCAGGTTGGTTTTGCTTTAACCTATTTGCAGCTTTAAATGTTTTGACCAGGGTTGGACTGAGGCTTCTTTCTGGCCATGGCATTTCATGTGAGCGCATGCTACAGGGGGTGCAGCCACTGCTCAGGGGTGTGTACTACAAGTCAGGGGCTTGGACTTGTGGCATGCCCACTTCTTTCTTGAATACCAGGGTGCTGTGCGGGGGGAGGGGAGAGTGTGTGGGGGAACAAATAGAGAGCTAAAAGTCTACACTGTGAGTGGCCACCCCCGCTCTCTCTGTGTCGGGACCAAACCACCTGGCCTACGTCCCTGGAATCACATCGGCTCCTGTAATTCTTGACTGCTTAAATTTTCCCCAGACACTCAGAGGCGATTCCTTTTTTCCTCATGCATGCACTATATTATGTATTTGCATGCATGTTCATGCAATTTTTTTTAAGTTTTATTGAGGGCTTATAACAATTTTGAATTTCACAAACAAAACAGTTTTTAAAAAATGTGCTTAATTACAGTATATGTGATTTAAGCTGGTGCTGGCCATGCATCCATCTTGCCATCATTGCAACTTTGCATATGCGATAAATTGTCACACGCAAATGTACCATACTTGAGATAAATCACAGTTGCTGAGATAAACCTTTAAAAACAAATAGTACATTTTGAGAGGAATTGTGGAATATACAAGTACTAGTCAACCACATTGGTCGAAAGCGAGCAAAAACAAATATTGTGTTCTACAATGCATTTATCTAAAATTTACTGTATCTCGGTAGTGTACTGTATCTTGAAATTTTACTGTACCCTGAAATTAACTAAATCTGGAAAATGTTACAAAGAATGTATTATATTAACTATATTTTGGACAGAAAAAAATGTCAAGGGCTTTACTTCAATTTACAACCCAAAGGAAAAAAGTTTGCAGCCCCCCCACTCAAATCTTTTTTATGGGATAAAATCAGGACTTTTACACATTATACCAAAACAACCTGACCACTTTTTAAAATTCTGTGACCTTATTGCACACCTAATATATTGACAAATTTTGGGGATTTTTTTCTAGCATGTAAAAATAGATTTTGGTTTTAATAGAAAATATAGCAAGAACAAAAATAATCCTGTTGGTATAAATAACACAATAGTTTGACATCGTTGCTGCTTTATTACATATTAATATATTACATAGTCCTTAATAGGTACAATTTATAATTGTTTTCAATCGACTTTTAATTTCCACTTAAAAGAGATTTTTTTTGTAATTTATAGAATATTGAATATACAAGTTTCCATATTTGCAAGAACAATAAACTACAATTGTATGATATTCAATTCTATATTTCAAAATTTCTGTAAAAATACATTTGAATAAACCAAAGACTTACAAATGTACACTGAAATTATTGTGTTTGGGACAAAGTAGAAATTCAAATCCTTATTAACTATTTAAAAAATTCAAGGTAATTAGGTCAATTATACAGTGTTTCAATTGGCAAAAAAATTGTTGTAGCATTGCGGAATATTTGTAAAAATATAAGGTTTAATCTATATGGTTCTGTCATGTTCATTGTTATAGTTTCTAACATGCTTTATGTTTATTTACTTATTATTTGACAGTTCATTGTTATTTATCTGGTTAAAGGAATTTGATGTAGACATTGTATGAAAACCACAGAGAAATTGAGAATGCTGATCTTGGCTTCGCAAGTAAAAAAATGACTTAATTGAAACAAGGAAACGGTTATTCAGACATTAACACTCACATTGTGTCTGATTTATGAAATTTTAATCAAACGTACATTAGGTAAACATGACCTCTTTCATATTAAAACATTTTTACAGCTGTTCTTAAAAATCTGAACAGCAAATGTAGTCAATTTATCACCATATGAAAGTGTATAGCATGCTCAGTCATCCCGATTTAAAGTGGTACTGATAATATTTATAGTTATTCCCGTTTAACCATTTGAGTGCCAACGATGTTGTGAGAGAGCTTTAAAATATCCGCTAAAAAGGCCAGCGTCGCTCACAGCGACTGTTCTTGTTTTGGGTGCAATAATAAGATTTAAATTCGATTCATTGGCTTGGCTGTATTTGTATTTGTTTATACTAAAAGAACAGCCGCTGTGAGTGAGGCTGAAAATTGCAGCAGATATTTTGAGGATCTCTCACAGCACAATTCAAGCACCAATGCTTTTAATTTAACAATATTATTTAAAAATCATTTTGTGGGAAAATATCATTTAGATTAGCTCACTAAAATATACCATTTAATACTGCGGAACAAATATTTTGTATAACTACAAATGATGATGATGATTATAATAATAATAATAATAATAATAATAATAATAATAATAATTGTATTTATATAGCGCTCTTTCTAAAATAAGACTCAAGGCATTTTACAGGCAACAAAATTAAACACATACAGGTTGAGTATTCCTTATCCGAAATGCTCAGGACCACGAGCATTCCGGATAAGCGACTTTCCGGATTTTGGAATATTTTTTTTTAAAACATACTTACCTGTCCCCTGGTGGTGCCCCAATGGTCCCTTGGCGTCCACGTTGTCCCCCAGCGTCTACGGCAGGCCACCAGCACCGTCTCCGGCATCTCCAGCGGTCCCAGGAGTGCATTGCGCGAGTTCCCAGGCGTGCCGGTGATGTCACCAGCGCGTGCACACACTCGCACAATGCACTCCTGGGACCGCTGGAGATGACGGAGAGGATGCTGAAGGCCTGCCGTCGACACCGGGGGACTTGGTAAGTATAAAAAAAGGGTTTGGGGGGGGTAAAGAAAAAAAAATCAAATTATTCTTAAAAAACACGGTTTTTGGAATAATTTGGATGCGGGATGCCCGGATACGGGATACTCAACCTGTAGTAGAAAAAAATTAATTAATACAATATACAGAAGCATAAATAAGACCTAGCGCATACAATAAGCATAATGTAGGGTTGGTGTAAACATTTTAAGGAATAACCTCTATGGGTAATAATTGTATTTTTGCAAATGTAATATAACATTTATTAAAAGTAAAGTAATTAAGTCTCCACAAACTTTAATTATTCCCAGATTTAATAAAAAAATGAGTTAAGGAGCTCATTGATTATATAATAACTTATAAAGGAAGAGTGGATTTTTGGAACGGCAAAGTGAATATGGAAAGAATAATTTGAGCTTGATTATATATTATCTTGGTTAAAAAAAAAATATAAAAATTCCTTCTAAGTCAACAAGGGATGTCCTCAGATCATTTACACATCTTGTTTGATTTGTCACCTGGAATAATTAATCTGTATTTTTTAAAACAACTACCAGAAATACTTTATCCCCTCTTCTCCCAAAAAATCCCTTTAAACTTAAAATATAAAAATCTAAAAATAAAATAAGAATGATACGAAGCACAATATATCATAATAGAAAATATAACTAACACATCTGCTTTATAAACGTTATGAAGGTTAATTCTGTATCTTGTTGTCAGTGTCTTGATTATTACAGTCATGTCTACAAAATATAAGACATACTACGGCGCCTTGTAGGGAATCAGCGCTATTGATATCTAAGACAGAGACCTGCAGGATAGTATTACTTGAGCCTTATGGTCAACCCATCAAAAGGTTTGGATAATGTGCCATAATAAACCCAAATCTGCTGTCTGCAGGGGAACCAAATGTTATTTCTGTCTTTAACGCCTGTTATAAAAATTTAATGGGTCAACGGTATGCGTTGGTTCTATCGGCAATGCCTTTGAAGTTAGTGGACAGAATATAAACTCCATGGGGTAAAATACATAACGCCCCCCCCCCCCCCCCCCTCCACTCCATGAGATTGACCCTATCCTTGTGCTTTAATATGAGACAAGGTATAATTTGTATTTGTCGGATACTTCCACTAAGTTTTGGAAATATCTCTAACTTACTATACATGTATTAAAACAATTAATTTATTTATAGATGAGGCCTATAATAAGGCCCCACGTGACCCAGTTTCTGAGTGCCATTTTCTTCCACCTAAAATATGATATGTTTATTTCCCATAATTCAGTTCTCCAAACCAACAGGATTCATGCACATATCTGGACACGTGGATGTCCCTTTAATTAATTCCATAGAAATTGGAAACTTTCCTGTAAGGCAGGCATGTCCAAACTATGGCCCTCCAGCTGTTGTGAAACTACAAGTCCCATCATGCCTTGCCACAGTTTTGCTATAAGGGAATGCTAAAATTATGGCAAGGCATGCTGGGATGTGTAGTTTCACAACAGCTGGAGGGCCACAGTTTGGACATGCCTGCTGTAAGGTGACTTTTTGAATACCAGTTATTATAGTGATTACTAATTTTACTGCTGACAAATGTGATTTGTGCTAAGCCTTGGAGAGAGATGAAGTGGAGAGATAACATACCAGCCAATCAGCCCCCAACTGCCATTGCACATGCTGTTTTTTTAAAACTGTTAGGAGCTGACTTGCTGGTACTTTATCTCTCCAAGAACTTGTGACCTTGGCTATATGGGAGCATGGCCATGGATGGGATGTAGTGGCTGCATGGATTTTCTAATTTCGGGGGCATGCCCAGAGCTCCCCGAGCAGACACTATAGCTTGTGAATAGTACAGAGAGAAAGTGAACCATGAGCATGACTGTCCAGCTGGCAGTTGGGGGCAGTGGTGGCTCAAGAGGTGGGGCTGCGGCCCAGACCAACATGTCCAGGAATCAATGGCAGTTGGTGTGGCTCACCTCTGGAGCAGCCAATAGTTGGGAGGTATGCCAACTACATCCTGTAAAATTAGGTTCCTGCTCAGTGGCAGGAACCGCATACTGCTCCGTAATATTACATGCAGCACCTGGCTCCTCTCACTGTGTAGAAGCCGGCACTGCAGTCTAAACTGTCATGGGGGTAGCCTGCAACTCCCGCAGCCCTCCCGAGTGACCATAATGTGGGACTGGCTGTGAGGTCACACCCTCTCCCAGCCATACAATGCCTCCTTCACTTTCTATTACCTGTAGCCTCACGGGATGTCCTAAAGGCTACTGCTTTATCTCTGCCTATTTTACCTTTATCCAAGATTTGATACCTCTCCCCCTAATGGCATAAAAAGCTTAAATAAAATCATTAAGAAGTAATGGTACTTGTTTCCTAGCACGGCCACAATCTTATGGATCGTGTACCTTTAAGTTAAGGTACACGATCCATACGATGGACCCGATTTCCTTTGAAATCAGGTCCATTTTGCCGGCTAGGAGACAATGGGGCAGATGTATTAAGCCTTAACAAGAGATAAATGCAAGGGTGATAAAGAGAGATAAACATCCAGCCAATCACCTGCTAACTGCCATGTTACAGGCTGTGTTTGAAAAAAGTCAGTAAGGAGCTGATTGGCTGGACGTTTATCTCTCTTTATCACCCTTGCATTTATCTCTTGTTAAGGCTTAATACATCTGCCCCAATGTTATCGGGGGCATCGCGTCGGTCGGGACCATTAACATTGGTCCCGACGCGACCGACGCGATGCCCCCGATATTTCCATAGGCTTCAATGTAAAAAAATATTTTAACATTGAAATCGTGTCGGGAAAGGTAAAATATCGGGGGCATCGCGTCGGTCGGGACCATTAACATAGGTCCCGACGCGATGCCCCCGATTTTTCCATAGGCTTCAATGTTAAAATATTTTTTAACATTGAAATCTTGAAAAAATGTGAAAAATGTGAAATGGGCCAATATGACCCATTTCACATTATAGATGTCCCCGTCGTCACCCCACGATAGACGCCAACCCGAAGCGTGGCGAGCGCAGCGAGCCCGCGAGGGGCGGCGGTGCGCGTCCTCCGACCTTTTCATTCCCCTACTATCCACGTCGGCGTGGAGTTGAGGTATACGCGTCCCCTCGCGGGGATCGCTGCGCTCGCCACGCTTCGGGCTCGGTGGCTCGCTGCGCTCGCCACACTATTCTATTCTCAACTCCACGCCGACGTGGATAGTAGGGGAATGAAAAGGTCGGAGGACGCGCACCGCCGCCCCTCGCGGGCTCGCTGCGCTTGCCACGCTTTGGGTTGGCGTCTATCGTGGGGTGGGGTGTACGCCGTGAAATTTGGGGGGGTTGGGAATATTTTACATTGAATCCAATGTAAAATCGGGTCCCAGGGACCCGATTTACATTTCATTCAATGAAAAAATCGTGTCCAAAATCGGTCGGTCACGTCGATCGCATCGCATGCGACCAAATCGCATGCGATGCGATCGACCCGATTTTTCCGACACGACCACCCCGATGTAAATCGGGGTGGCCGTGCTAGGAAACAAGTACCGAAGTAATAACTGCATTGTTTATTACGAGGATGGATTGAAAAGTAATGCCTCCATGGCTATAATTTTTTCATTTGAGAACACGTTTATACACTTTTTTTGTACATGATAACTCAGTTTATCCTCTAAATAATGCACTATTCACTTTTCAATGTAGTACCCATCGCTTTCCATACATGTGCGCCAACGCTTGATGAGTTGGGCAAACCCATCGGAGAAGAGAGCTGGTGGTTGTTGTCTACACCAGGACCGATCGTCCGATTTCACCTCATCTTCAGAGTTTTATTGTTGACCCTTAAGGTGCTCTTTCATCTTTGGGAAGAGGTGAAAGTCGAAGGGCGCAAGGTCAGGGCTGTACAACGGGTGTGGTAGAACCTCCTTGAACTGTAGACACTGAAACCCTCTTCCCAAAGATGTAAAAGCACCTTAAGGGTCAACACTTCAACTCTGACGACAAGGTGAAAGCTGCCATTCGGTCCTGGTGTCAACAACAACCACCAGCTTTCTTCTCCAATGGGTTTGCTCGACTCCTCAAGTGGAAAGGGATGGGGACTACGTTGAAAAGTGAATGGTGCATTATATAGAGGATAAACTGAGTTATCACTTATAAAAAAAACTGTTCAAATGTGTTCATAAATAAAAAAAAACTTCTAGCCACGGAGGCATTACTTTTCAATCCAGCCTCGTATTATTATTATTATTATTATTATTTGTTTTTTTACATTTAGAAAAAAAAAACTGTTAAAAAATGGCAAAAAGTTTTAAAGAAATGTTGAAAAACAAACATATTTGAAAAAGCACCTTGTGCAAAGTGTATATATGTATACATTTTAATGTGACACTTGTTTATTTTTTTGCATCGGGAAAGCGGCGGCTATTTATTTATTCCCCCCCCCACACTCCAGTCTATTTCTTTTTCCCAAAGCTAACATTTACTGGGACAGGTTTTGCCAAGAAATCAGGATGGAGCTACAAAACAAAAAGACACTGAAGGGAATTCTGTGCTCAGTGATGGGTCTACACAAACTAACCCAAGACAGAATGTACCGGAATCAGATCCCGAGTGTGTCAGCATACATAATTGTTGTTGAACTGGCTTCCTGAAATCACTTCTAAAAAGTAAAACCGAGAGAAGATAAATAAAAAAAAGATTAAATGCAGAATTTTATTAAACATTTTCAACACAAGACACGTTTTGATATTTTGGCGACCTGTATTCAAACTTCCAAATATCCATATATCAACATTTATCTTATTTAGCCTTATAGGCAATGTTCAATATATAGAATGCATATAGATGACCAGCAGTCAGGATTCCAGCTGTCAGAATACTGGTGCCGGCATCCCGTATCCTTACCTTCCCCTGCCCTCCCCAAACCTAACCCTCCCTACCAGCAGCGTAACCCTCACCTTTCTTGCTAGTGCCCAACCCTAACTTTCCTATCCTGCAGCTTAAACCTAACTTCCCCCCGTGCAGTCTACCGCTACCAGTGCCAAAACCTAACCCTCCCACCCACCGGCTCAACGCTAACCCGCACCGCATACTTCCTTCCAGATGCTGTCAGCCAGGAATCCGGCATCAGCATCCTCATCGATGTAGGCTTAATGGGCCCCACTGCGATGTGCATTATGTGCATTAGAGGCACTACTGCTGTGGCATTTTGTGCGTTAGTTAAGCTCATACAGGGGGTTTTAAGTGCGTAAGGGGCGCTACAACTCCGGGCATTAAATGCATAAGTGGCACTTCTACTGTGGGCATGTCTGTTCACTCCGTTACCATTTTGGGCATTATGTGCATAGGCGGTGCTACTATTGTGGGCATTAAGGACCTTATTCAGGTTACTTCACAGCAGGTCTGCGTTCGCAAGGGGACCGATGTTGTGTTAGTGCGCATCAGTATTTCTGCGCACGTGCATACACAGGGTGCGTGCACCCACGGCGAACATTCTGTTCACTGGATGCACGCACCCAACACAGCGTGGGGGGGCGGAGAGGGGGCGTGAAGCATCCCATTAGCATATGGGTACGCCCAGCGTTTCATGGGCGTTTCCATGAGAATGCTGGGCGTTGTCATGCTAATGTGGGCATGACGGACAGGCGGGGGGCGGGCAGCTGACATCCCCGGATGTCAGCTGCCCGCCCACTTCCCACTGAACGTGCAAGCATATATAACACTGCTCAGAGAAACCTTACATAAGCGTGCACATTACACATCTTTCGATGGTCACCGACCATCGAAAGATGTGGGAGGTTCCCCTGGCCTGCGAATGGTTGTTACTGTGTAAGGCCGTATATATACTATGTAGATGCAAATGGAACCAAGGTGCAAAACCAGGGTAAGATCTTTGCAGTGCTCATCTGAATGCACAGCCTTTCTCATTAAGTGTTTGGGCCACAGGAGGATCCCCCCCCCCCCAAAATTAAATATAATGAGGTATGTTACCATGTTCTGGATGGGTGATATCCCTCCCGGTTTTGTGATCTAACTCTGAGCTGGGAGCCTACTGCATTATTTCTGTAGAAACCAGATATTATGCCTGACACGGACACGGAACTCCCCACTGGCTACAGCCTGAAACTCAACCCCACAATTCATGTACTCCATCCAATCACTGCTGCCAATGTTACTTCCTTTGTTTAGGTACCACACATGTCCCGAGATTGATATTTCTGGGATTGTTACATACAGTAATCACACCATTGCCAAGTTTGCAAAATAAAAATCCATCGAGTTGACTTATACTCAGATCTGGGCGATACCGGAGGAAGAGCCAAGATGGCAGATGGTGATCGGCTGGAATCAGCTTCTGTTTGAGAATAATTCACTTGACACTTCTGGTAACACAGATGAACTTATTTGTGCTAAGAAAGACGATGTTCCGTATTGGGTCACTGGAAAGACTGGTATTAGCTGTTGGGTGCACTGGAGGTTACTATATGTTCCAAGTGTAACTTAACAAAAATAAATATGACATCATTTAGGTATAAAGGGGCGATTCTCTAAGGCTCTGTAAGCAGTGAAAATAGGTACTTACCTAGCGCTGGCACGAATAGGTGACTGTAGGGCCACCAGAGGGGAAAAGGCTGTGGTGTGTGCTGGGGGTGTGCAGGTGTCCTGTTAGGAATATGTATCTGTAGGGCCACTAGAGGGGACAATGCTGTGGTGTGTGCAGGGGTCCTGTTGGGAATATGTAGCTGTAGGGCCACTAGAGGGGACAATGCTGTGGTGTGTGCAGGGGGCGTGCAGCTGTGCTGTTGGGAATATATAGCTGTAGGGCCAGTAGAGGGAACACGGCTGTGGTGTGTGCAGGGGTTGTGCAGGTGTCCTGTTGTGACTATGTAGATGTAGGGCCACTAGAGGGGACACGGCTGTGGTGTGTGCAGGTGTCCTGTTGTGACTATGTAGCTGTAGGGCCACTAGAGGGAACACGGCTGTGGTGTGTGCAGGTGCCCTGTTGTGACTATGTAGCTGTAGGGCCACTAGAGGGAACACGGCTGTGGTGTGTGCAGGTGTCCTGTTGTGACTATCTAGCTGTAGGGCCACTAGAGGGGACAATGCTGTGGTGTGTGCAGGGGGGTGTGCAGGTGTCCTGTTGTGACTATGTAGCTGTAGGGCCACTAGAGGGGACATGGCTGTGGTGTGTGCAGGGTGTGTGCAGCTGTGCTGTTGTGACTATGTAGCCGTGGGACCACTAGAGGGGACACGGCTGTGGTGTGTGCAGGGGGTCTGCAGCTGTGCTGTTGTGACTATGTAGCCGTGGGACCACTAGAGGGAACATGGCTGTGGTGTGTGCAGGGGGTGTGCAGCTGTGCTGTTGTAACTTTGTAGCTGTAGGGCCACTAGAGGGGACACGGCTGTGGTGTGTGCAGGGGGTCTGCAGCTGTGCTGTTGTGACTATGTAGCCGTGGGACCACTAGAGGGAACATGGCTGTGGTGTGTGCAGGGGGTGTGCAGCTGTGCTGTTGTGAGTATGTAGCTATGTGGCCACTAGAGGGAACATGGCTGTGGTGTGTTCAGGGGATGTGCAGGTGTCCTCTTGTGACTATGTAGCTGTAGGGTCACTAGAGGGGACACGACTGTGGTGTGTGTAGGGGGTGTGCAGCTGTGCTGTTGTGACTATGCAGCTGTAGGGCCACTAGAGGGGACACGGCTGTGGTGTCTGCAGGTGTCCTGTTGTGACTATGTAGCTGTAGGGCCTCTAGAGGGGATACGGCTGTGGTGTGTGCAGCTGTGCTGTTGTGACTATGTAGCTGTAGGGCCACTACAGGGGATACGGCTGTGGTATGTGCAGGTGTCCTGTTGTGACTATGTAACTGTAGGGCCACTAGAGGGAACACGGCTGTGGTGTGTGCAGGAGGTGTGCAGCTGTGCTGTTGGGAATATGCAGCTGTAGGGCCACTAGAGGGGACAATGCTGTGGTGTGTGCAGGGGGTGTGCAGGTGCCCTGTTGTGACTATGTAGCTATAAGGCCACTAGAGGGGACACTGCTGTGGTGTGTGCAGGAGGTGTGCAGCTGTGCTGTTGTGACTATGTAGCCGTGGGACCACTAGAGGGAACATGGCTGTGGTGTGTGCAGGTGTCCTGTTGGGGATATGTAGCTGTAGGGCCACTAGAGGGGGCACGGCTGTGGTGTGTGCAGGGGGGTGTGCAGGTGTCCTGTTGTGACTATGTAGCTGTAGGGCCACTAGAGGGGAAATGGCTGTGGTGTGTGCAGGGGGTGTGCAGCTGTCCTGTTGTGACTATGTAGCTGTAGGGCCACTAGAGGGAACATGGCTGTGGTGTGTTCAGGAGGTGTGCAGGTGTCCTCTTGTGACTATGCAGCTGTAGGGTCACTATAGGGGACACGACTGTGGTGTGTGTAGGGGGTGTGCAGCTGTGCTGTTGTGACTATGCAGCTGTAGGGCCACTAGAGGGGGCACGGCTGTGGTGTGTGCAGGAGGTGTGCAGGTGTCCTGTTGGGGATATGTAGCTGTAGGGCCTCTAGAGGGGACACGGCTGTGGTGTGTGCAGGAGGTGTGCAGGTGTGCTGTTGTGACTATGTAGCTGTAGGGCCACTATAGGGGACACGGCTGTGGTATGTGCAGGTGTCCTGTTGTGACTGTGTAGCTGTAGGGCCACTAGAGGGGACACGGCTGTCGTGTGCGCAGGAGGTGTGCAGGTGTCCTGTTGGGGATATGTAGCTGTAGGGCCGCTAGAGGGGACACGCTGTGGTGTGTGCAGGTGTGCAGGTGGCGTGGCAAGATGGCGGAGCGTGGAGACTCTGCGGCTGCACCTGTTACAGGGTCCTCCGGTTTATTGCTGCTATAGGAGACCAGGTGCAGGGAGACCCCATACTGCGAGATGACGGAGCAGGACTTTGAAACGGTTCAGTCCCCGTGCGACCCTGTATGTGCGGTCTGTTCAGACTGCAGCAGCGAACCGGCAATATTGCAGGTTGGCTGACGTCATGAGGGGGTGCGGCGGAGTGTTGGAGCGTCATCGGGGGCGGGGAAGGAGGCAGCGCTTAGAGCTGGCACTGCCTCCTCCATAGTGTGAACGGGAAACGGGTCGCTCGAACCGATGAACCAGTTCACACTGCAGAGCAACACAGCAACGAACCGGTAAGAACCCTTCTTTTTTACCAGTTCGTATTGCCGTGTTGCTACCGGTTTGCTGTAACTGGTAATCCCCTTCACATCGCACGAAACCAGCGTGAACCTGGTAATTTTGTGCGATGAGAAAGAGGAATTATTATCATTGGCAACAAGCATGTAACCCCTGGCAATGAGCATGTAGGTAAAATAAAAATGAGAATTGTAAATGTTGGGGGAGGAGGGGCATCTGCATTAGCCTACTGTAGGTCTGGAACTCTTAATCAATTCCTGGAGACCACAGCTCTGCAAGGGGTTAAATGAGGATGCATCAGAGCCCTGGTGTAGAATTGGGATCTGGCGCCTCTGGCATCAGGCTCGGACTTCTGTTGAAATGATTTGCCAGGATTTTGTTAGCATCCCGCTGTTTTATTCCCGGCTTGTTTGTTTTATTTAATTTCTTTTTCTTATTAGACGAGTGCAATTAACTCGTTACCCAAGATGTGCCAAGAGAAATGTGTCTGCAGAATGTTCCGGGGACTGTCTCCGTCCCAGCCAAGGTAAGCTGTCTGAGGGAGAGGAAGGGAGATGGGTGCAGGCAGGTAGGTGTCATTTCCGTGCCTCGCACTTTCATCGTCCTCAGACTTAATTCATTCCCCATCCCTCCATACTGTATATCATACCCCTAACAAAAGGCAGTCCTGTCACGCTCTTTACAAGATTTTCCAAGTTGCTTCTTACAAAGCCCTTGTGGTGAAATAAATCAAACTGCAGAGAAATGTCTTTTATGTGGAGCAGAAAATGTGCAAAAAAAGAAAAAAGAATTCACATTCCTAGGAGTGAAACTGCAGGATGATGTTACATAGGGGGTGATTCAGTACCGCTCGCTGGGGTGATTCAATACCGCTCGCTAGGAGTATACTCGAAGCCTAGAGAACAGGTCAGCCCGGCCGAACGCCCGCCCAACACCCCCTCTCCAGCAAACAAGGGGATGTACCAGAATATATCTGATCCTTAATGAATCACCCCCATTGTGCCATGGATGTGACATTGCAGCACCGCGAAGAGGCACATTTATCACAATACGCTTTGTGAATACGGATTTTAACGTGATAATTACGCACCAACTTGCTAACTGCGCACGCACGGCTCAGGTACACATGCATCAATAAGGGCTTACGGAGAAGTGTCTAGCTCTAGGTCGACAGCAAAAGGTCGACATGCAAGTCGTCATTTTAGAAAATGTCGACACAAGCAAACTTTGTGAAAGGGTTAACATTAGTTTTTCATGTTTTTCTTTTGTTTCGATGTCAGCCCTTGAGCACAACGACCACCAGTTAGTGCACTGCGTCCTCTTGCATGGCTAATTTCGCTTGAAATGCTTGGAACCAGGCGCGTCGCTCCGCTACCACTGCGCTCCGCACGCTTTACCATTCCCAGTCAGGATCCACGTGGATGGTAACGTTTTTAAAAAAAAGTATTAAAAAAATCTCCAAAAAGTCAAGTCGAGTTTATCATGTGTCAACGTTTTCCATGGCAACCTTTTGCTCGCGTCAGACTTTTGTCAATGTTGACCTTCTGCACGCCAAACTTTTGGTGCCGACCTAATGACTGTTAACCTAGACATTGTCTGTCAGCCCCTCCCTGTTGCCCCTATGGTAACTGTTCATTGTCAGTGGATTTCTCCCTCCCTCCAGCCTCCAGCCGTCGCTGCTGCCGGGGTCTGTCACGTCCACCTCCATTAAAAATGTCCTTATGTCCTTCCCAAAATGTTCGCCACCTCCTCTGGCAACCATAATAACTGTGTCCTCTAAATTGGTGGCCATTTTGGGTGGGGCAATTTCAATGGGAGGCACACGCTACATACCCCATTAGCAACGGTCGGAGGACAGAAGGAGGAGGGGTGTAACCCTGACAATGAGCTTGTAAGAGTGGAAACAGTAGCCAGGGGCATGACAGGTCAGCCGGGCCCTGGCAAAATAAGGGGTGTGGCCTACAGAGGAGGCATTGTCAATGGAGGAGGCGTGGCCAGTCCTCCTACCAGGAGAAAGCTGGACTGGGGCCCCTCCAACAGACCTGGGCCTGGGTAAAAAGGTAGCCTCTGCAGACCCCAGTGCCCACAAGACATTAACTTACTAGGGTCACATTTTAGCCTAAGGGCATGCAATCTGTGGGCCACAAAATTGGGTCCTGGAATCTGTTTACGGGGATCTCTATGCTGATTGGCTGATAGAAAGTACCAGCCAATCAGCATTGGCACCTGCCATGTAACCGGCTGTAGGCGGGATGCACTAAAGGAAAAAGGCAGTAAAAAAAGGTAATTTGCTACACAGAAAAAACAGCACGCTGGGGAGTATCGCAAGCAAAAGCTGAAGTGGGACAAAAAGCATAGAAGTGGGACATTATTTTCAAACACCCTCTTTTTGGGGTCCCAGAACAATTGCACAGAGACACTCATTACAGTTTCAGTTGATAAATCCGCACCGGCCAGGAATTCAAATGAACTTGTCTGATTTACTGCCACGCTGGTGGGACTGGGGCTGTAATTATCGGAGGGAAGAGGCGCTGACGCGTTCTGTCTGGAATCACAGAGATTATTGCAGGGAACTTCATGTTATTACACAGTGTTTCTCTGCTAATCCTTCTGTACTTTGTGCATATTCCAAAATATATCAATATCACTCATTTTTCACCCTTTCTGGGTTGGGATTGTGAGCTCTAAGATGACTTTTATTCACAGGCTTGTACATTCCGTCCTGCAACTGTTATTATGTTTCTGATTGTCAGCCGTCTTTATAGTGCAAGGTAGATTTGTTTTTATTCACTGACCTTGGATACGACACAGAGCTGCTCTGCATAAAATTATCATCTAAAGAAACCAGACTTTTGTCATGTCAAAGTGAAAAAAAAAAACCTGCCTAGTTATATATATTATAAATACATGATTGTCGAATGATGTGGGTGGATCCCCATAGGCAGCGAATGGATGTTACTGTGTAACTTCCACTCGCAGGCCCTGCGAGGGAATCGCCCTTGCGAATGGATGGCGGCCGGGCCACCAATTGCAATCTGGGGTGTGGTGGATCAATCAGAATATTCCCCAAAGTCCCAACCTGCAGCCTGTGACATGGCAGTTAGGAGCTGATTGGTTGTCTCTCTCTCTCTCTCCCTCCAATGTTTGATACATCTTCCCCTCTAAGTGTTCCTAAATATGTTGACACTCGGTGAGAGCATAAAAACACTTTGACCTGACAGAATCACCAGAACTGGGGCTGTACAGAACAGGACGGGAAGGGAATTGATGCAAAAACACAGATCTGCCAAGATAAATGCACTCGTGAGCCATGAGTATGTTATGTTACAAGTCCGTCTGCACAATCGCAGCTAAGAACAATCTTGATTGGATGCCAGAAATACTTTCTCTGAGGTTCTCAGTCTGCTTTACGGGGACGCGCCTAAACACCATCCCCTATGTGTCAATGCAGTATACATTTTATATATATATATATATGTGTACTGTACAAACATAAGGACAGGTTTAGAGTTGACATGGGTTTTTCACATTTTTTGTCCCGACACTATTATATTCTCCTTCCACTCCCTAGTGAATGGTAGGGCATGAATTACCACCAGTCGGCACATGTCGGCTAAGAAAAAACATGAAAAACCCATGTCGACATTTTTGACTGTTGACATAGCCATTGTCGACCTAATGCTGGTGTCGGCCTTCTAAGCCTGTCGACTTTAGCCATGTCAACCTATTTCATGTGTTGAAATAAGCCATGTCAACATTTAGTGGTCAACCCAATGCATGTCAACCTAATATGTGTCGACATAATGAACATATACCATATAAAGTGGGACATATACAGTACATATACATTTAGCATATTGATACGCCCAGGTGAAATCAGGGCTGTATCTATGGGCCTTATTCTAGTTCACTCTTTCTGACAATATCCTTCTTAGATGGACAAAACCATGTGCACTGCCGGTGGGGCAGATGTTACTTGTGCAGAGAGAATTAGATTTGGGTGGAGTTTTACTTCAAAGTGAGATCTATATTGCAGTGTAAAAATAAAGCAGCCAGTATTTACCCTGCACAGAAACAAAATAACTCACCCAAATCTAATTCTCTCTGCACATTTTACATCTGCCCCCCTGCAGTGCACATGGTTTTGTCCATCTAAGAAGGATTTTGTTAGAAAGAGTGAACTAGAATAAGGCCCTATATGTGTGGCCAAGCGGTGCACCACAGCGAGCGTAAAGCCTGTGGACACCCCGCCTCCTTTGCCTGTGATGTCACTACTGCCATACTACTGACATCACACACAAATGAGGCGAGGCCGGCACGGGGCACTGGGAGCGCTCGTTACAGCGCTGGGACAAATAATCTTCTCTCATCGCCAGCAACTCTCCATCCAGAACTTGGACATTGGCATCATCCTAAGTAACGCAGAAAATATTCCCCTCCTAAAAGTCGGATCTTAAAGTTACGGATGTAAAACTGACCTCCTACCGATGGGTTCCTTGGTTTACACCTGCTTGAAGGGGTTGAGAATGAACATTTAAGTGTCCCATTGGCCGCGCAGACGTTTCATTGGCACAAGCTAGGCGTGTGTCATGTCTGATGTATGGGAATCCACACAAAGCCGCACGTAACCGGGGAAGTGTTTATTAACTGGTAGGTGCAAGTGTGTAGTAGTGCACACATTAGTTACTGTGATTAGGGGTGTGGTGAGTCTCCAGAGGGGGTGTGGCCAGCCACCACATTGGTTTGCCTAACCATTAGAAAGGGCATGGACATGAACAGGGACATTGTAAGAGAGGAGGAGGCCCATAGCCTAGTGGGCCAATCCAACCCTTGTACTATTTAGGGTCTATATAGTCTCCGTACAGAGAGATGCTCAGAGGTGTGCCCTATCTCAATGGATCACGGAGGTAAAGCCATGCAGTAGTGCATTTAGGCTAAGGTCAGAGGTCACTGCAGTGACCTCTCTGGCAGTGCCTGTAATGTAAGAGGAAGTCAGTACCGAGCGTTCTACTCTCAACACTATTAACCTGAGAAACAAACACACTTTTGTGTGACTTTTTTCAGGATGTGCATGTTTTTTTCATATGGGTGACAATGGGCTTGTTTTTTTCCTGTGGGGGTCAATGTGTTTTTCCTTGTGGGGGTCTGGCTGATCCTTAACAACACTTAGTGTGCGGTGAGTTCAAGTTTCTGTATTCTTAACTGGCTGTAGATTCTTCATAGCAGGAACAGTTATGAGGATTATATATATACACATACTGGTCTAATGTTGGGGTTCCTGTTTAGGGAGATTTTTATGTTTAATATTATATTTTTTTTTGTTATAGTTTCTTAGTATATTTTTGTTGTTTTTGCATCAAGTAATCTTATGAAAATGACTTATACCCTGTGGTTATGTAAGGACCATACTCCTAGCAATATGTCATCTCTCCCTTAGCCCCACCCCTGGACCTTAGCCCCGCTTCCATGACCGCCAGACCTAAGCCCCACCTCCTGTGACATCACCCAACCATCCAATTTGTTGAAAATTGTACCCTTACTCTCAATAGTAATTTATATTAATAGATTTAGGACATCAACAGGACTTTTAAATAAGTACCACAAGTTATTAAAAAACAAATATGACAGCAAGCAAAAAGGATCTGGGGCCACCTGTTGTCAATCACCATCCTAACCAGTATAGGGAACGCCATCTGTTGCCCATCACCATCTTAACCACTGCAATAGCTGATAGGTTGCTAGGGGCAACTCCACTTGTTGCCTTCGCCACTCTTTAGGTGGTTTGATGTGAGTTGAACATAACTTTCAAAGTTATAGACATGTTTTATAATTGCTGTTTGTATGGGCGGATGTGTGGGATTGATGGTCAGGAGATGCTTGTTAGAGCAGTAATTCATGTGAACGTTATATATTATTATTCCGCTGATCTATGCCTTCAATATCTTTGTAACTGCAGAATGTACGTTCTCATTATATCTTCTATGATCATTAACATTTACTAATGAAGTTCAGGCATATACCCTACAATGAGAGTTATATTTGTGTAATTGTTCCCAGTCTTACAAGTGCCTATGGAAATAGCAGTCATTCTGCCACCAAGAACGCAGCTCAGCCAGTTCTCTAATGTGGGGCCGTAAGAGTAGCAAATTACATTCTAAATCCTCAGTGCCCCCTCAACTCTATATGTCATTATAGCAACACAATAACACTTTGCACTGTTCACTGCATAATCCCTGCTCATGTTCAAATTAATATGAAATGGGTGCTGGGAAACTCTTAATGGACCATTAAGTTCCAACAAGCCAACAGGCTTAACTCTGCCACATGACCCATCTGTTATTATGTATTTTTTCCCAGCAGCCTCTGGGGCTAATGCCATTTTTATACTTATAATAGAGCAATCTGTTACTTAACGTCCATAACTGAAACGCGGCGGAATCTCCTCATACTACCTATCACTTTGCACTTTAATGACCCGTTCGGTTGTGGTGATTTGGCATTATGATTGAGTGGCTTTGCAGAGGCTGGATTCATATAAGCTCGTAATTGGAAAACCAGCATCGACTCTGTTATTTACAGTATGGATTGCACAGAAATCTAGGAAACACTAGCAGTGGCGCCAGTGTCAGAAACTAGGTGACAAGTCCTCCTGATAAAGGCTCTCTGGTGAATGCTGCAATGTTCCTAATAGGCACCCTATATGTGTAGTGTAGTGGTGTCAAACTGATGGCCCTCCAGCTCTTGGTGAACTACATGTCCCAGCATGCCCTGCCACAGATTTGATATAATGGATTGCTAAAACTGTGGCAGGGCATGCTGGGACTTGTAGTTCCACAACAGCTGGAGGGCCATGAGTTTGACACCACTGGTGTAGTGCATGAATATACAAAGTACACATTCGGCCCGATTCTGGTTATCTGGTTCGCCTGGTAAACTGCGGAGATTGCAGTTTACGGAGCGCCAGAGAGCCAGTCCAGCCGATACCTGCCCTTCTAGCCACCGTTTCCCCTCATAACCATGCGTTATGAAAACATATCCCCTCACAAGCCGCCGCTGCCGGACAGGGCCGGCGCTACCCACTCAGCAGCTCCTGCAAAGCAGGGAGGCGCCATGCTGAAAAGGCGCTGTCTCCCTCCCTGCTCTGCTAAAGCTACCTCAGCCCTCACTGCCTCCTGCATGCCGCTCGCAGCGCCTGTCTGACAGCGGGCGGGTGGCAGTATAAACAGCTGCTTCCTGCACCATGAGTTCACACAGCCTGCAAACCGCCCGCAGTGCCTGTCTGACAGCGGGCAGCAGTATGGAGAAGCTGAGCAGCTCCCTGCACCGAGCACACACCGTCCTCCTCCTGCGACCTGCCCCCTTTTACTCACAGACACTTGCGCTGAGGCATGAAGCGCTGTCTGTGAATGCCTGGATGACATGTCATGTCCGGATCTGCCCCCTACCCATTGCTCCCTGTGCCTGTCAGCTGTCAATCAAATGACGAACAGGCAGTAGAGCCGCCTCCCCTTCCTTCACTCTGCTCAGTGAGCTGTGCCGGTGCCACTGCCAGTCCTCAACACTCCACAGCGTCCTACCTACGCAGATAGAAGAGGAGGGACTGCACAAGAGTTAAACAGCAAAAGAACAGTGAGTCTTTTATTATACATGTTTATAGCACATTTTTAAATAATTGTAGAATTTTTTTATATTAATTTAGATACTTTTTAAATAATGGGCTGTGTTATGTGCCTAAAGGTGGCCATACACGCTGCAATAGCAGCGTGCGATAGGATGTGCGCTCCTGCGGGCATCGCATCGCACAGTACAATAAGTATGTGCTGCACATACTTTTTGTACTGCTTTCGGATCGCATTGCACACACATTGTATGCATGCCGTGCGATGCGATCTAGCCCATATCGTATGCGATTCTCGCAGTGTGTATGGGCACCTTTAGTGCCTGCAACATGCTGCGGACACAGTACTGAGATGGTGTATGCATACATGTACATGCACCCGATCGCATGTTGCATACGCTCCCACAATCGGGCTGCAGCTTGTTGCAATGGCAATGTGAAAGGGCGCAAAATGTATGGTTTGCAGGAGGGCGGTGGACACCCTAGCACCGGCCCTGCTGCCGGAGAAATCTTTCAATGTTCACCAACCATCAAATGATTTCTCCTGGCTTCACAAATCAAAGTAAGTGTGATGTCAGCAGCCGCCCCCAGTCCACATCATCCCGCCCCCAGTCCACATCATCCCGCCCCCAGTCCACATCATCCCGCCCCCAGTCCACATCATCCCGCCCCCAGTCCACATCATCCCCATGGGATCGCTCTGAGTTTTCATGGGGATGCCCATAAAACGATGGGCATTCCTATGGGTGACCACCGCCCCCGCCAACCACCCCGATCCCTGCGAATGGCTTGGCGCTATCCATGCGCAGTCCCCAAAACCATCGGAACGGGGCCGAATTCATTCCCTACCGAACAAATCAGAATAACCCACAAAGTATAGTGAATTTGTGGTCTACATATTGAGGTAAGTATTAGTAACGGAGGCACAGATTGAGGACAGATTATACCAGAG
The DNA here is from genome assembly GCF_055691185.1 of Crinia signifera. NCBI lineage: Eukaryota > Metazoa > Chordata > Amphibia > Anura > Myobatrachidae > Crinia > Crinia signifera. The sequence continues at coordinate 22,508,221 of NC_139218.1, forward strand.
GTTCCCAAACGCGGTCCTCAAGGCACCCCAATGGTCCAGGTTTTAGGTATATCCATGGCTCAGCACAGATGCTTAAATCAGACTGACTGAGTTACTAATTAAGTCACCTGTGGCCAAGCAGGGATATACTTAATACCTGGACCGTTGGGGTGCCTTGGGGACCTCTGGATTATACAGAAAGTCAATTGTAAAATAAATAATGCAAACATCCATTGTTTTTTATTAAGGCTGTAAAAGGCGGAAAGATTTGTGCAATATACAACTGCCAGTTGTCTTATTTATATAACTATTACACATGATTTATGGGGTATTTAAACAACTATCTCATCAAAGAAGGAAAATGTTCTATTTCTGTTTTCTGTTTTCTGAAAATGAAGATAAAAAAAAAAAAGAGAGATAACTATCTCTTCAACGTTTTCCATACATTTTAACATGACCCATTCCAGGAGAGACAAAATGCTCTGTTCCTGGACTTCCTTGCCAGTGATGAATCCAGAGGTGGGGTTTAAGCACAGGTCAAAATTCAAAAGTCACACCAACTGCCAGTGAATCCCACCTGGCAATGTTTGGCAGTGTTTCAGGTACAGTTGTACCCCACATACTCATCTCCGGTGTGGGATTATCTGTACCCAAATCCTGACAACGTTTGTTAAGGCATCTGCTCCATTGTAAGGCCAAAGTTAGTAGATGTAGGGACGTTATCCATCTAGTCACCTTCTCCCTGATGCATCTTTCATTAAATTCTAATAATTTCATTTAATTAACACCTCACCATCAACCTCTTAATCATTGATGGGCAGTAGTCCTTAAATTTTTTTTTTTTGTGGGGCCCAAACAAACCAAGCTCTTCAGCCATAAAAGTGTCAACTCCTGTTGCTGAAGTGCTTGGTTGGTTAAACTGTGCACTTTTCAAAAATTTGAAAAGTATTACTTAATTCCGTCCGGTACACGTCCTCCGACCGTTTCATACCCCCACTATCCACGTCGGCGTGGAGTTGATCTTAGTGTGACGAGCGCAGCGAGCCACCGAGCCCGAAGCGTGGCGAGCGGACGCGTATTACTTTGCATGTATTCCGCGTCCCCTCGTAGGGCTCGCTACGCTCGCCACGCTTCGGGCTCGGTGGCTAGTGGGGGTATGAAAAGGTCGGAGGACGCGTACCGCCGCCTTCGCGGGCTCGCTGTGCTCGTCAGGCTTCGGGTTGGCGTTGATACTGGGGGTGGCGTTGACAATGGGGGGCATTTAACATTGTAAGGACCCATCAGGGTGCTTGTACAATTAAAAATCATATACCATTGCATCGCATGCCATTTAATGCCATACGATGCGATGTGATATTTTATTGTACAATATCGCGTTGCATTGCATACCATCATATACCTTATTTAGTGTAATGGTATACGATGTGATGGGCGCCGTGATAATACACAAGTACCAAAAATTCGGATACTCGGGGGCGCTGTCACTGAAAAATGTTTGGGAACCACTGCTCTAAGAACACAAAAGTCCCAATAACATGATTTTAGCTGTTATATCAATTTTAATTTTAAATGAAAACTAGTTGGGACAGTTTTAGAAAATCAAAACATAACGGTAAATGCGAACCCTCTACTTGTTTTGCCATTCTAGATGCCCTGCTAGCGCAACGCAGGGGCCACGGGTGAGCAGTGGTGTTGCCCATAGGGCTCTGTGCTTTGTGCGGCAGCACCACCCTTAGTTAAGGACCTGGTAGCAGAACAGATGCTAAAACCCACCACATGGAAAAGAATATGCATCATGGGGTGTGGCCTCATGGCACATACCGCCTAAACATGCTGGCCAAGCAGAGCACTGGGAGGCCTTCCGATTGCTGGACCGGCCCATCAGGTCATCGGCCCCTCTTGCATTTCCATGGATTGCCGGATGGCCAGTCCAGCCACGAGTGGTGGTCTCAAATCTTTCTTCTAAAACCAGGCAAGATCAACCAGGAGACATGGGCCATGGAAGGAAGTCCAATTGTGATGATCACTCTGTTTGGCCACGGTAAACTGAAAGCAAGAGGATAAAAGTACATTTAAACAGTTTGAAAGTTTAACCATGAATGATCTTTTGAGACATCGCGCTTCTACCAGTGGCATATCCAGCATTTGGCACAAGGGAGAGAGCGGTTACAAAAATAAGAGCTCCAGCCACCCCAGGCCTAGATGTTTCCAAATTCAAATATCAGCATCTAAATACTTCACCTAGTATTTTTATCTCCCGCACTGTGTGCCATCCCACTTCACTCAACACATCAGCAGGCTGCGGGTCATCCGCATCCTGACGCACACAGCCTGCCAGCGCCAAAGCCTTTCCCCCGATGCTCAAACAGGGAAAGGCAGTGCAGTGGAGCCGCAGGAAAGCCCCCACTTACCGTGACAATCACTGTGGCAGTAGCTGATCTATGAGTGGTAGGTATGATCAGCGAAGGTGGGGGAGACATGGTGCAGGCAGAGCAAGGTTTGGAGTCATGAAGGAGAGGGGGTGGAGGCAGCGGCGGTAGCTGCAACATCAGTGGCGCATGTGCCAGACAGCATAAGGTTATTAATACCCCGACGGCAGTGTGGAGACAAATCGCAGGGACAGAGGTTTATCGTATCCTCTGTCCATTGTGATAATTCAGACATCCGCGCAATGTGGTCAATTATCGCATTGCAAGTTGGGTCAATGTTATCACAGCACATCCGCATCTGATGATACAGATGGCATTAAATTGGCCACTAAAGCTTGGAGAGAAATAAAGTGGAGAGAGATAAGGGGCCAGATGTAATAAAATAAAGAGTGATAAACAGCCAGCCAATAAGCTTCTAACTGCCATGTTACAGGTGGGGTTTGAAAAAATGACAGGTAGGAGCTGATTGGTTGTTTTTTCACTCTCCACTTTATCACTTTTTGAAGCTTGATACATCTGGCCCAAGGTACCAGCTTTCCAGATCTCAACAGGTTACAGGCTTTGTTTGAAAAATAGCAGTTAGGTGCTGATTGGCTGGTATTTTACCTCTTTCATCCATTAAGATATTATTGTTATTATTATCATTACTCTCTTAATTTAGCAACATCCTATTCTCCAACACTGTTCTGAATGTAGATGCGGAATATTACAATTATATATTATACACCATAGACACCATAAACGCTGAAGTTCTGCAAACCTGCGAAACGCACCCAAGTAACTGACATTTCTTACACAATTGCTGGGAAATGCTTTGATTACAAGTCAGCTGGAATAATGAATTTCACAGAAAATCAAAGGGGACCCTGCATATAATTTCAGCTTTGTGTAAAAGTCCACTTGATCCCAAGAAGGCATTACCTCAGTGTAGGGTGGAGCCGCCTTCGCCATCTCAGACAGTGGCACCAACTGCATGTGCTATAATAATGATCAGAGGGCAGGGATGATTAAATGAATTCCAAATTCATGGCAATCCCAGCATGAAATTATCCGTGCGGATGAACAGTTCTGGAAATCAACCAATAAAGAAAACTTGTTTATTGCTAAATCTGCCGGGCCAGACATGGCAAAGAATTACTAAGATAAACTTTTGTCACCAAATGAGATTGTCTAATGTAACGCTTACTCAGACAGCGTGTACACAAATCTGGAGGGGGTGGGGGGGGGGGGAGTGGACGGGATTGTATCATAGCCACAGACCAGGGCCATCCCACGCAATTGTCCAACATGTCTTCCTTAAAGTGTTTAACTTTCAGCCCACTCACTACAAGCCTGTGTGGAAAGTGTGTGTCACGGCTGCAAGCCATCACCATCTCCAACTTAATACGGGCTGCATCAAATCACTGAAATATGGATTAATAAGTAAGATGGCAAGTTAACGAAGTATTGGGGTTTATTGCATCAAAAATGTGAAAACATTCATGGTAGCACTTAATGGAAAATGTATGTTTTATTGGTACTTGTTTCCTAGCACGGCCACAATCGTTGGGATCGTGTACCTTTAAGTTAAGGTACACGATCCCAACGATGGACCCGATTTCCTTTGAAATCAGGTCCATTTTGCCGGCAAAGGAAAAATCGGGGGCATCGCGTCGGTCGGGACCATTAACATTGGTCCCGACGCGACCGACGCGATGCCCCCGATTTTGCCATAGGCTTCAATGTTAAAATATTTTTTAACATTGAAATCGGGAGCATCGCGTTGGTCTTGTGCCATTATAATCGCACAAGATGAGATGGACTTGATTAAGTCCATCTCACATAGGAAAAAATGTGAAAAATGTGAAATGGGCCAATATGACCCATTTCACATTATATATGGCCCCGTCGTCACCCCACGATAGACGCCAACCCGAAGCGTGGCGAGCGCAGCGAGCCCGCGAGGGGCGGCGGTGCGCGTCCTCCGACCTTTTCATTCCCCTACTATCCACGTCGGCGTGGAGTTGAGAATATAAAGTGTGGCGAGCGCAGCGAGCCACAGAGCCCGAAGCGTGACGAGCGCAGCGAGCCCCGCGGGGGGGCGCGTATACCTGTGAAGTTATCGCATGCGACCAAATCGCATGCGATGCGATCGACGCAATTTTTCCGACACGACCACACCGATGGAAATCGTTGTGGCCGTGCTAGGAAACAAGTACCGTTTTATTTATTTGCCTAAAGTTTGTAATTTGTACAATTTACAAAAAGTTTACAATGAATTTCCGTACAGCCTTAGGAGTGCGACATTGAGTGTTAGAGGTGCACAGGCACCCCCTAATGCTGTGAACACCCTAATGAACACATCCCTGTCGCTAGCAATACCAGCAATACCTTTTACCAAAGAATTTTGCTTTTTAGAACTATATTCCATTAAAAGAAGCGCCCATCAATCAATTATGTGCGTGTCTTGCATTGTTAATTGTACTAGACCATTGTCTTATCACTACATACCTACATCATCCATGTATGTTTTTTTTACTTTATTTGCAAACAATGTTACACAGAGTAATTAGAAGACTAAAACTGAAATAGACAGACGCTTATGGTGTGGCAAAGAGACGTTTTATATTGTAGCAAGTGCGAATAGATGATGGTAGACACGCCTGATTGGCAGTGTTATGGTGAGTACACACGGTTAGATCCCCTTGCTATTCGACTTAAGATTCAAGTGCTATGCGATCTTTGCTAACTCTGTACTATTTACATACAATCCATACAATCAGCATTAGATTTGCACTATATAGTCATCGCTGCCCTGTCTATCTGGGTTTCGATTTGTGCTGTCATGGGAGCGCGCATCGGGAACGCAAGGTAAAAAACCTGCGCGATCTCCATGACTATATTGTCAAAATCTCATGCTGATTGTACCCATGTGTACACAGCATTAGACACACCCAATGGGCAGTGTTAGACACACCTCTTTGACGGTGCACCCCCTAATAAAATGTGCTGCACACGCCTATGCGTACAGCACTAAAGCACTACAGCACTGCCACTGCTTAACCCCTTACCGACGCAGCCTGTTTTTGCCTTCCTGACAGAGGCCTTTTTTTCAAATCTGACATGTATCACTTAAGTGGGGATAACTTTTTTTTGCTTTTACTTATCCCAGTGATTTTGAGATTGTTTTCTCGTGACACATTGTACTTTAAGTTAGTGGTAAATTTTGGTCGATACAGTCTTTTTTTTTTTGTGAAAAATACCAAAATGTCGTAAAAAAATTGAACATTTTGCAATTTGCAAAATGTTAAATTTTCTGCTTGTGAGACAAATAATCAAACCACTCAAAATAGTTCATAACTAACAAAGATCATATGTCTACTTTATGTTTTAATCATTATTTCAAACTCCTTTTATTTTTTTTTGGACACTAGGGGGCAGCAGAGTCAAAATTATACACCTAACACAGTAAACGCTGCTTTTGGCTGTTCACGTTTGAACAGCCAATCGCAGCGATCGCTGAGGGGGGGGGGCATCGGTGCCCCCCCTGAGCAATGAGGGAAGATGTCTGCTGTCAGGGACAGCAGACATCGTCCCTCTGTCACCGCGTCTATAGACGCGGTGACAGTTTAAAGTCATGACGTACATTTACGTCATGTGTCGGGAAGTACATCCCGACCATGACGTAAATGTACGTCAAATGTCGGGAAGGGGTTAATAAAGCACCGCAGAACTGCATAATAAAGCACCACAGTACTGTATAATAAAGCACCACAGCACTGTATAATAAAGCATTATAAAGCAATAATAAAGCACTACCACACTGCTTAATAAAGCACTACCACACTGCTTTATAAAGCACTACCACACTGCTTATTAAAACACTACCACACTGCTTAATAAAGCACTACCACACTGCTTAATAAAGCACTACCACACTGCTTAATAAAGCACTATAACACTGCATAATAAATTACTACAGCACTGCATAACAAGCACTGCAGCTCTGCATAACAAAACACTACATAGTAAAGCACTACAGCATTGCATACTAAAGCATTACAGCACTGTATAATAAAGCTTTAGGAAGATGGGAGTTCTATTGAAAACGGGTTGTTGCCCATAGAAACCAATCAGATTCTATCTATTATCTTCTATCTATTATCTTCTCATATTGGCGGACCTTGCCTTAGCGCTGCTTATGTCTTATTTCACTGTTTCATGTCATGCTCTATATTTATTTCTTAATAATTATGAATCGATGATCATTGAAAGATTTTCCTTTATGTTTTTAACTCAAATACTTTTAACCGATGTTTTAAAAACTGGACAGAGTTTTGTCGCAGACGACAAAGTGTCCCAGCTGTCACATGAAAGCCATCGGGAAACATGAAACATTACTTAACGCCTCGTTTCATCTGATATTATTGGTGAGTGCTGCTGCTTATGTTCCCACCTGCTCCGTCGCTCCAAGGGAGGGGCCAATCAGAGATGTTATGGACTCAGCATGATCTGTATTGGGGAGATTGCAGCTGTACATAACTGTCACCATGATACACGTCACCGGCGCTGTACTCTCGGGTGTGGATCAGTTGGTCACCAGCAAGTTGTTAGACAGTCATTAGGTCGACACCATTAGGTCGCCATGCATTTAGGTCGACATGTATCTAGGTCAAAGAAGGTTGACATGGGTTAGGTCGACAGGGTCATAAGTTCGACAGGTCGACATGGGTTAGGTTGACAGTCAAAAGGTCGACATGGGTTTTTTTTTACCCGAATGTCAACACAGTCAACATGAACACAGGTTAAAGTACACCACGTCCCCTTGCATGACCATGCTTTGGGCTCGAAGTCTCACCCTAGTGGATGGCAGGGCATGAAATACCACCTGTCGGCACATGTCGGCTCAAAAACAGTGAAAAACCCCATGTCGACCTTTTAACTGTCGCCCTAAATCATGTCTACCTAATGACCCTTTCACCAAATGACCCTGTCAACCTAACCCATGTCGACCTAGACTCCTGTTGACCTTCCTGCATGTCGACCTAGTCCTAGACACATGTCGACCTAAATGCATGTCAACCTAATGGTGTCGACCTAATGACTGTACCGTATCCCGTACTCTCTCAGCCTGATTTAAGCTTAATCGTGAAGGACCAACTTCTGCCCTGGTCCGATGGTGGGGGCAGGGCTGCCATCTGGTCGGCCGGGCCCAGGTAAAACAGAGTGGGCATGGCATATGGACAGGGTGTGGCCACCGAAGGGTGTGTACCTATCAGTTTATAGAATGTACCTCCTATATACTAGCTGGAAGCTGATTAGTGGCTGGGGGTAATTACTGCACTTTTCCACACTTTAGATGGTTTGATAATTTACCCCTATAGTTCTTAAGTGATGTCACCCCCCCCCCCCCCCCTAAAATAAACCACTTAGTACATTTCTTCCCATACAGACGACCTTCATGATGAAACCCTGCTCACAATGTTCATGAAAGAAGGCGATTTCTATTCACCTGTTAAATACTTTCTGTACAATAAGGTTAATTCATGGCGGTAATAATTGGGAGAAGCAGGTATGTGCAACGCTTTGTACTCCTGATTGAACACACATGGCGCCCGATTGCACTCCTTGACCTCAGAGTGTGCCACACACCTGGAAGTACTGAGGGTCAATTAATCTGTCATTGTAGCTAATAGCGGCTACTAGGGAGAACTTATCCAGCCCCCCCTGGACGTATAGGAGCATACCCGTTCCATATACAAACACTAAGCGCTGCTCAGGATCAACAGCGGAGTTGGACGTAACAAATAACAGAAGCACGATTTCATTTTCAATGCAAGTTTTAGACTGAAAAGGGACATTTTATTTTCTGGGAATCCATGAAATCGCAATATTAGCTTCCAAAGGATTTTTGTACAGCTCTGAAAATCATGTAAAGGTTGTCCACTAATTTGTGCCATATTTCTGTGAACATTCATCCCAGATCATTAGTCCCTGACAAGCGTCAATAAGCAAAGTGCCCCGTGAGACGCACTATATGGATTTTGCATTCAACTAACCGATATAAAGGGGTTTGTTTTACACCAACCAATTAAGTGGTCCCAAGTCAATTGGGTGAAATTAAGTGGCGATGAAGGCATCAAGCCACCACCTCCCTTGTGGTATGCATACCCTCCAACATGACCCATTCCATTAGGTACAAAATGCTCTGTTCCTGGACTGCACTGCCAGTGGCAGTTACAGATATGAGCCTGCAGCACAGTCCAATATTCAAAAAGGGGAGTCACACCTACTGCCACCCCAAACATCACTGACAGTTGATGTGACCCCCCCCTCTTTGAATTTTGGACTGTGCTGGATTCCAACCTCTGTAACTGCCAGTGGCAGGGAAGTCCAGGAACAGAGCATTTTGTACCTAATGGAATGGGTCATGTTGGAGGGTATGGGTATGGGTCTTGCTGGCATGCCTGTACACTGGGGCTGATTCAGGGGTGCGGTTTACATGCTTCTTTGGGGTGTGACTCATCAGATGGACAGTGTCGAGTTCGACAGTCAAAAGGTAAACTGCTATTGGTTGACACATTAAAAAAAGGTCAACGTGGAAAAACGTCGACATGAGTTTTTCCACAGTTTTTTGTTACCTGGCTCGACATAGGTGGAGACTCCATATAGGTGTACTGCGCCTTCTCTCTGTGCTCGCCATGCTTCGCGCACGGTGTCTCGCTGCATTTGGCATGTACAAGTCAGTTTAAAAAAACTATTGTCGACCTTCTTCCATGTTGACCTTTTACATGCCAACATTTTGCTTGTGTGGACATTTTGATCATGTCAACCTGATGCATGTCAACCTTTTTCATGTGGCCACCTTTTCACTGTCGACCTAATGACCGCATACCGCTTCTTTCTTCGCAGTGGCTGTGCAATAATCTGCTAATGCCGCCAGCTGCCGGCTTCTCTGATCCGCTGCTGCGTCCGAATGCTGTGAGATACCGGTGTATTCACATAGAGGGGGACAGGAGGTCTGTGTGTCATGACTGCAACCGCCGTCGTATCCTCTGCATGTGCACAGCGCTAAAACCACTGGGTATTAATCGGACACATACTGTAGGTGTGCGCACATTGGGCCTTATTCTAGTTCACTCTTTCTGACAAAATCCTTCTTAGATGGACAAAACCATGTGCACTGCAGGGGGGCAGATGTAAAATGTGCAGAGAGAATTAGATTTGGGTGAGTTATTTTGTTTCTGTGCAGGGTAAATACTGGCTGCTTTATTTTTACACTGCAATGTAGATCTCACTTTGAAGTGAAACCCCACCCAAATCTAATTCTCTCTGCACATGTTACATCTGCCCCACCTGCAGTGCACATGGTTTTGTCCATCTAAGAAGGAATTTGTCAGAAAGAGTGAACTAGAATAACCCCCATTGAGCATTAGGTGTGCACTGGTACACCCAGGGCTATTTTTGTGCAGGCTCCAGCAGGAACTGTGGCCCTTATTCTAGTTCACTCTTTCTGACAAAATATTTCTTAGATGGACAAAACCATGTGCACTGTAGTTCAGGCAGGTGTTACTTGTGCAGAGATAATTAGATTTGGGTGGGGTTTTACACCTGCCTCACCTGCAGTGCACATGGTTTTGTCCATCTAAGAAATATTTTGTCAGAAAGAGTGAACTAGAATAAGGGCCACAGTTCCTGCTAGAGCCTGCACAAAAATAGCCCTGGGCACACCCTAATGAACACCTTCCTGCCAATACGATGCTTCAGCTACAGGGACTCCGGCTGCCCTTGGTAATTTGAAATGCGGCACTGGCTCGTGAGCCAATCAGAGCTCGCATGTGTGTTTTACATTATTAATTGTACTAGACAATTGAAATAGGCAGATTATGGTGCGGCTGAGAGACGTTTTATGTTGTAACGAGTGCCGATAGATGATGGTAGACACGCCTGATTGGCGGTGTTAGACAAACCCAATGGGCGGTGTTAGACACGCCCAATAGGTGGTGGTAGACATGTCCAGTAGGTGGTGCTAGTCACATCCCTTTAATGGTGCACCCCCTAACAAAATGTGCTTGGCATCCCTATGAGTGTAAAATGTTGATCACTGCCCGTGCACACGGTGATTGACAGGAAGAAAGCATTTGAAGGTGGTAAATGGCTGTTTTCTGGGTGTGTCAGGGAAAAAGCAGGCGGTTCCCAGACATTTGAGTGGAAGGCGTTGGAGGTCAGCTCCAGCTCCGATCCGTTTCTATCACAGCTACAATCACACCGCACACAGTGGAAACATCGTTCGATGATGAGCGGCTTGCGGATGGAATTGTAGCTAATCGCTGATCCAGCTAATTTTCACAAGCCGCGTTAAGCAACTCGCAGGCCTGCTCGGGGCGGGATCTCACTCTGGCGAATTCTGCAAATTAGCAGAACAGCGTTCAGGTCTGAATGACCCCGACTATACTGTATGGTGTAGTCAACTTTTTACCTTGTTTCTCATAAACTAAAATAAAAATCTATTTACAGATAGCACCGAAGAACTGATTATGCTCAGCAGTGCAGAGACCGTAAAGCTTCTGGACACTTGTGACTAGGGATAACCAGTGGTGTACTAGTAAATAGGACATGACAATGACCAGGGGAGGCTCAGGGGGCGGGGGCAGGGCTGCCGAGAGGTATGCCAGGCACGAGTAAAATTTTGGGGGAGTGGCCTAATCGTGGGAGGCGTGGTGACCTCCCGTGATTAGGTCACGCCCCCCAAAATGTTCAGGGGGGGGGGTGAAACACACTCTAAAGTCGAGGGGGGAGTGTTATTGCCCCCCCCCCCCCCCAGCAGCAGCACACCTACAGTATGTACTGTGCTGACAGCAGGCTCACACTGTCAGTGAGACGCTCATGCTGAGCCTGCTGTCAGCACACCACATGCTGTAGAGGTGTGTGCTGCTGCTACCCGGGAGGGTACTTGTGGAGTATCACGGCTCCCATCGTATGGCACCGTATGCCATATGTAGTGGCATACGATGGCATACGATGGTATACGATGCGATGCGATTTTTACCGATTTTTGATAATTTCTGGTCAAAAATCGTATGCGTTCGCATCGGATGCCATACGATGCCATACGATGCGATGCGATCGCACCCGATTTTGCACTGAAATGCATCACAATGCATTGAAATGTGTAGTAAACTTGTGAAATGCCCCCAAATGCCATTTTTCATAGTGTACCACCCCCACTATCAACGTCAACCCGAAGCGTGGTGAGCGCAGCTAGCCCGCGAGGGGCGGCAGTACGCGTACTACAACCTTTTCATACCCCCACTATCCACGTCGGCGTGGAGCTGAGAATAGAAAGTGTGGCGAGCGCAGCGAGCCACCGAGCCCGAAGCGTGGCGAGGGGATACGGATACCTTCACAGCTATACGCGTCCCTTCGCGGGCTTCACAGGTATCCGCGTCCCCTCGCGGGGCTCGCTGCGCTCGCCACGCATGCGATTTGATCGTATGCGATGCGATTTTTTAGCATACGATCAGCATACGATCAAGGTCGTGGGAGCCGTGATACTCCACAAGTACCCCCGGGAGGAACAGAGGGGGAAAGGGGGGGGTCAGATCAGGCCTCTGCCAGGCCCCTCCAGCAAGCCCAGTAATTAGTAACCGCCCCCCCCCCCTTCTCGGCAGCGCTGGGGGGGGGGGGGGGTGCAGGATGCAATGACCAACCTTGTTAGAGAGAATGCCATGGCCTTATGGTAGGGGAGTAGCGGGGGGGGGGGGGGGAGCAGGGGACTGGCACATTCAGAGCTTAACAGGGAAAGGTCATTCAACTTTTTTTTTCCTTTTTTGCACTGCTGTCTTTTAACATATAATAACTTGTGTTGTTATATTAAAGTGTAGTCACCCGTAAGTGATTGAAGACACAGCTGCTGTGCCTTGGAAGGTATATTACACGCAATTAAATCCAGGGAAAAATCATTTCGAGAACTTTTTGGACACTTAACTTTTCCACCATAAATCCAAGCATTAAAGTTCTAACTCGGCAGCTCTGTCCTGTCTGCAAACAGAGGGGTCATTATATGCAGTCACATGAAGATGTCATTGGAAATTGGCAATCGCATCCAAAGGACGGGGCCCAACAAGGTTACCATGGTTCCTGCAATTGTTCATATTTACCATCCTTGTCATTCGCCTCTCAGGCTGATAAGAAGATGAGATGGAGATTAATCTGTTCAAACATTCCATTTGTTACTTTATCCCCCCTGTCCTGGACTCAGCCTGAAACACCTGACATCTTTATAATGCTGAGGCCTGTTGATGTCTCAATCAATAGAGCTGGACATGGTGCCCTTAAGATCCTCACATGCTGCCCTGCTCTGTTTTGGACGCCCCTTGTTGAGATTGGTATTAGCCATGCAGAGAGGTGACGGGGTAAACACGAGTTAGAGCTCTGTGAAGGTGCAAACAGCGTTAATTCATTTATAACCATGAGAGATTGGCATCTGTGAGGCTTCAGGTGGACTCAGTTGTGTATAAGAAGCTGGGACAGGTCTGAGGACATACTGATAAATATAAACAATGTGCGAAAAGAGATAATCCCTAAATGATTCCTTTGTCTGGGCCGACTTTAAACTTTTTTGAAACAAACTATATATAATTCATATATATATATACATTGTAGGGGTTCTGCACACACTAAATTAACTGATAATAAATAGTGGATATTTGGTTCATGAATTGATACATATGTATATATACACACACACACACACACACACACACACACACACACACACACACACAGTATAGTATATATATTTTAGATATTTTATTATATATTTTTATATTATTAATATTGAAAAAAAAAATATAAAAATATATAATAATAATATATCTAAAATATATATACTATACTGTGTGTGTGTGTATATTATACACACACACAGTATACTATATATATATATATTTTTAGATATATTATTTTTTATATTATTAATATTATTTGTTTGCATAACAATAAATAAATATAATAATAAATAAATAAATAAAAAAAATATATATATATATAATAGGTACTTGTGTAGTTTCACGGCGCCAGCATGGGGACTCAGACGCACGGCGTCATGCTGGAGCTGTAAAACTACACAAGTACCATATAATATATCTAAAATATGTATAATATAATGTATAATATGTATAATGTATAATATAATGTGTGTATATATTATACATATTTTAGATATATTATATATTATTATTATATAGTTATATTATATATATATATATAGTTATATTATTAATATATATATGAATATCTCTGTAAAGCGCTGCGGAATATGTATGCGCTATATAAGAAACTGTCAATAAATAAATAAATATATATATATATTTTTTTTTTGCATAAACCACAGTTGCACATATTAGATGCCTGTACTAGACTATAAATAAACTGAAAAGTACCAAGCCTTCACAATGTACTAAACAAGATATAAGACTATGTAGAAAACCTTAACCACAAAAAATAGATTTAATTGTATTTATATTATATACATTACTTTTAGTTTTTAGGGTGAGACTGGTGGTCGGGGTTCTCAGATGAGGATATAAATGTACAGGCGCTGTGAAAAAAAATGACCAAAAGCCATTCCTTTCCATTTTCTGTAATCATTAGTTCGGTGCATTTGCGAGTGTTTTATGGGTGTACTCAGGAACTCACAAAAATGATTTTTCCTTCAGCAGAACTGTCCAGTTAGTGGTGTAAATGAACTATAAAATAAAATATTGGTAAAAAAAAAATTAACACGAAATCTCCTGTTTCAGCACATTATTACCACTTCTGTAGGCTTCTGCTTAACTTTTGATTAAAGTAATAAGTTGTGGTTTATCAAAAATTCTGAGTAAAAACAGGTTTTAGTTCTGATACAGTTACGCATTGTATTTATTTTGTTTACTCTTTACTGATTTGTAGCTACATCTTGTATAGCGCCGAGCACATCTTGTGGTATAAAACAAATAAAGTATAGTAATCGTAATAATATTAAATATATTAAAAGTGGGGAGACTTTCCTAGACCCCCATAAAGTGACAACTAAATTATCTGAACCATGTAGAATACTGTTAGTCGGCATAAATAAAATACTGGACGCTTTTAAAGTGTCAAATGGCTGAATAATGGGTTTTAAAAAAAATTATATAAAGAAAAAAAAAATTTTAAATTTAAAAAAAAAAAAAAGGTAAAAAAGACAACGATATTGTTTGTTGAAATGAATGCTATAATTAAACTTTGGATGTATAATCCAACAACAAAAAAAGCTACTTAGGGTTCATTTGAGGCCTTTTATTTACTTCCAAAAAACTAATTGGTCACTGTGGAGGGGGTTGTCCAAGTGGTTCTGAAGCAAGTCCAGACATTTTTACCTTTTATAAATTGTCCCTACCCTTTTCACCACTTTAGGGGGTGCGCACAAACAAATGTGGATTTTCTTTGCTTGGAATTGAAGTATAAATGCACAGACAAATCTGCTGTGAAAATGGCTCACATGAGGCAACTTGCATATAACTGGATTGACCAGTGGCGTAACAAAAAAATTTGTGCCCCCCCCCCCCCCCGCCAGGAAAATTTTGGTGCCCCCTTCCACCCCAGTTAAGAGACAAGTCTCCCCCCTCCCACCCCGCCAGGAAAATTTTGGTGCCCCCTTCCACCCCAGTTAAGAGACAAGACCCCCCCCCCCTGGGTGAGCTGGCAGGGGGGGTCCGTTCGGCGCGGGGGTACCTGCGGTCATAGAGGTCCCTGCGGCACTGAGTATTAAGTTGGTGGGGTCCCTGCAGTGACCTGGAAATAACTAGCGCTATCTGCCGGGCGGCGGTGGAAGCGCTGCTGGGTTTGAAAACACAGGTTGCACGCTGATTGGCTGAGATTCAAAGTGCTTTCAAAATCAGTAGCGCTTCCCGCGCCGCCACCCGGCGGATAGCGCTAGTTGTTTCCAGGTCACTGCAGGGACCCTGCCAACTTAATACTCAGCGCCGCAGGGACCTCTATGACCGCAGGTACCCCCGCACCACACAGACCCCCCTGTCCACTCCTGCCAGCTCCCAGCTGCACCCACAAGGAGGGGGAGCTTGGGGAGTAACAATATCGTTCACAGACCCCCCCCCCCCCCCCCGGCACCTCCCCGCCATTGCGGGAGCTGCGGCGCTATAGATACGCCACTGGGATTGACCCGTAAATGATTATTCCACAACTGAAAATGTCCATCTGGTGGAATTAACATGGGTCCTCATTTAACATGGATCGGTCCCCAGCGTATTTACGTCAAGTACCCATGGTGCGGCTCTGCGCGTGCATATGAACAAATATATGCATGTGCAGGGCCGCTGGGATGACCAATGGTAACCGGAGAGAAACCAAGAGCAGCTTTAGGCATCGTCTAAAACCAAATAAAGCGACCAGTGTAGATACTGGAAGGAGGCAGGTTCTGCAGAAAGATGGTAACAAGCAGAAGATGTAGTCAGCGGAATTTTCACATCATCATTTCACATCATCATTCATCATTGCACTGGCAGATTGGTGGTCTAGATCCAGCATACTTATAGTGTCTACTGCCAGCTCATAGGCTGTAGCAAGGTGATGTCAGAATTGAGTCACAGGGTTGGTGGTTGAATGTCATGCGACTGAATCCAAGATGGCTTCACCCATATGAAACTGGAGGGAATCCTGGCGTGAAATCAATGTGTCTAAGGACTGCAGGCATGGCAGAGAGACCGGGCAATGTGGAGCAGTGCTGGCGGACACTGTCGGCAGCAGAGGGGTACGCACCAGCATTTTGGAATGAGCCCTGCAGGATGACCGCGGGTCTTGCAGGCCAGGTGTTGGGCTGTCCGCTGAATGCTTGGAAGCAAGCTTAGAGAAACACGTAGATGGTAAGAAAGTGTTTGTCATACTCCTGGTTGTGACAGTACTTCCTGCAGCTCTTTCCTGTTAGCAGAGGAATAGAAAAGGCTAAAAAAAAAAAAATTGAGGGTTCTAAAATATACCACCACCAATATTGTGGCTATAATAAAATAGGTAATTTGCAGTAAAAAAACAAAAACATTAATCATTACAATCATTCAATTAATAAAATATCACATTTATATTAATATGCACAGTTCAGAGTCATTTGGAAGTAACTTCCTGTTTCAGATAATTGTGTATAGTAGACTTGTAACCCAACGTTTCGTCATGAGGACTTCACTGCGACATGTGGAATAATGTTTAACGCGCATTATGGTGTGCGATATTATGTGTAACTGGCATTACGGCATTTGCTATAATGGCCATTACGGTGTGTGGTGTAATGTGTAATGGCACGCCCCCTTTTGTGAGGCCATGCCCACTTTTGGATTAGCCGCACAAGGGTCCCTGCTTCGTGTTGAGTTGGATCTTGGACCACCCATTATCATATTTCTAGATTCGCCTATGGTACTCAGTCCGACTTCATCAGGGGTGTGTACAAGAATGATTGATTGATTTCAAGAAAAATTTTCCCCATTGATTTTTATGTGCATTTTTCATTTTCTATAGAAGTTATCTTGAGATGATCTCTCCCATTGCTGCAATTTCCTACTGTTCTTATCTGATTGTTCTGCTTATCTTGTCCATATGGTTTATACGGCGGATGTAAATATAATGGCAATGTACTTAGGTTATCATGAAGAATTTTTTCCTTCCCGTTTTATTAAATGATCTAGTTTGAGAAGTGAGGCTGGTGGGAAATTGGTGTTGGGCATCTCAGTTACTCATTAGCAATATTACATAGATCATTAAAGGTCTCATGTGCTAAAGTCAATCTAGTAGAACTAGGAAACGCCCAGTTCTATCTTCGTCCATGTTACCATTGTGTAGTTCAGTATGTTCCTGTACAAGGACTCACAGAGTCCACAGGTGCTTGTACATTCAAACCAATACATATGGGGAAATTTACTAAGCAAAATACGGTAGGAATTGGCATATTTGTGTTAGGGCACGTATTCCTATTTTTGTAATTTACTAATGTGAAATAACGTTCGTTTTTTTGCATTTCACGACCATAGCAACCTGTCGTATCAGTATTTTTTACAAAAATACGAATTAATAATAATTCATTTTACATTACTCCAATGTAATTTAGAAATTTACTATCAATTCTTATTTCACAATACGAACGTATACTTGGTGTATTCCAGTATAGGTTGTAAAACAATACTCCCAAAAAATACACCTTAATTAGCAGGTGTATTTCACTAAATCAGATTTTTAACATGTGTATATTATAACAAAGTGTTGGATATGTGAAGTTCATCTCACATAGGGGTAGATATATAAAAATGAGAAAATTACGCTTTTGTTTGTAAAATAGCGGGTCCCGCTTCTCCTGCAATAACGTGTAGAACCGGGCACCCGTTTCACCCAAATGTACTATGCTGCCTACTGCCGATAAAGAGAGCGGTTATGTCTTCAGTCCACGGCTCTCCTTGTCGTCCCACGGACTGTGCATGAGCCCGCACTTTATCCCCCCTCCCCCCGCGCGGTTGGCTCAGTGGGCATGCACAAGATCTCACTATTATTGTGGGGTCTCACTGATCTACTGGCACCAGATTCATAGCAGCCTCACCTAACTACTCTGTGCTGTTGGAGGACCCTGCTAGTTCTAATCTCTAACTCACACTGTGACCTCCTGCTTGTCTCTTTTCTCCTTTATACTGTACATAGGGCCAGATGCACTAAGCTTCAAAAGTGATAAAATGGAGAGTGATAAACAGCCAGCCAATCAGCTCCTACCTGCCATGTCACAGGCTGTGTTTGAAAAATATCAGGGAGGAGCTGATTGGCTGGTTGTTTATCACTCTCCATTTTATCACTTTTGAAGCTTAGTGCATCTGGCTCATAAACACCTACAGCCCCCTTCTCACTTACATCAACACTCTCTTGGGCCACTACAAAGCCTACTTACCTTTCTTAAAAGACTCCTCTCCAGGCTCCGGTAGACTTTGGGTAGCCTGGCTAGTTGTTCACTTCCTTTGGCCTGAATAACATCATTTAGCTCAGCACCCTTTGAACGGTTTCCGGGATTCTCCTGTTACTCTTCCCATTCTACCCATCCACTGGGAAGTGGATGATATGGAGTAGAATGGTTACTCTTCCAGGGGTGCGAGGGAACACCCCAAAAAAACGCAAGCCTCCAGCAACTTCTGGAAGAGCAGGTAAGTATGATGAAGGTTGAACGCAAGTCAGGGGTGACTCTCCCTCTCAATAACAGGTGTTTGGATAACAGGAAGCTGGTATCGGTAGTGTGCGGTCTCTGGGCGCTAAACAGATGGCGCTGGCTGCCGGAGTAATGGAGTGTGTCCTAGAAAGTAGATGCAACTAGTTTAGGGTGTGCTGTGTTATGCACTAAGGATATTTCAGTATGACATGATATGTACTGGAGTCACTATGTAGCATAATGTGTACTGGCAGTACTGCAATGTGGCATATTATGTACTAGGGCACTACTATGTGGCATGCACTAAACTATGGCACTTGTATAAGAGATAAAATTAACAAGGTCATTACTATGGGGCATACAATGCACGATTACTGTAAAGAATGGTGTCTCTCTAGAAGCATTAGGTTGGGGTCCCTTTCCTGAATGTTGCTATGGGGCCCACCACTGGCCCATGATAACATTTTTCTAGAGAATGCAACATAACAAATAGCTTGCCAGTCAACACATACTAGCTGTTTAATTCTATATAATGAAATATAGGGGTGGTCATACAGGAGCCCCCCCCACAGATTAAACTGACCCTGCTTCACTGGAGGGGGGTGGCAAATCAAAGAAGGGGGGGTCACACGGGAGCTGCGAATCACGGGGCGCACAAAAATCGCAGGAGGGGAGTTTTGGGGGGCGCGTGAATCAAGGGGGGCGCAAATTGCAGGAGAAGGAGCACTCTCTGTCTCTCCAATCTCACCTGGCTCTCTGTGCTCCCTCTCTCTGTGCTCCCTCTCTCTCTTGCCATCTTTTTCTCTTACCCTCTCCCCATATCTCTCGCGCTCTCTCTCTCTCTCTCCCTCCCTATTTTAAAATAGGTCACAAAAAACGTGGTGCCTAGGGGTGGCCTGGTAATTAAATCTGGCACTGGTCTGGAATGCACTGTGGCAATAATGGGGGTGGGTCGGAGACCAATGGGAGGGCCATATTGGAGGGGACCTACAATTTAGTTGTCCTTGGGCCCCCACAAGAGTTAATCCATCCCTCATATACTGTATATATATCAGAGAGAGAGAGAGACAGCGAGAGGGAGAGTAAGAGCGAGAGAGAGAGATATGTTTTTCCAGAGAAGTACAATTGAACATTGAATATTAACTTTTTGCCCGATGCATAAAAAAAAGTAGTTTTTCATTAAATTATCTCCATATTTGAATGTGGTTTAGGCCTTGGGAAATGTCAATGGGAAAAGTGTGTGAAGGGATTATTTATCAAGCATCACATCCCTACAGTGTTTATTTTGCTGAGTGGCAGTATATTTATCTCATTTATGGCATTCCATACCCCTCCAGAACTGGCGGCAATGGGAAGGGTGAAGGCATTACCGGAGTGCCTTCGCTGGACCCCGTAACAAGCTCGTGTCTATACTCATGTCCGAGTTCCCAATAATCTGCCACTGTTCTTTCTTATTTGTTACTAACATCAGCAAAAAAATGTTATATTCATGTTATTTATTTTTATATCAGGACTTACACACACATAAATTAACTTGCTCGGTGCAGTCATTCTATAAACTCACACACGATCCCCCTCCTCCATTTCTCGAAGGGGTTATGTCCAATTATGTTTCTGCCAGAGTGCGATAATATCGAGCCAGAGGGCTTTGGGCCAATTGCTCTGTCTCCGAGTTCGTAAAAGAGTTTTTGCAAGTTTGCGCCAAAAAGAGACCATAAAGTCAGCAAAGGGGGGTGCTTCAAAAGACAGTGTGGCTGCCTGTCTCTGGGGTGGCTGGTGGTATTAATGTCTGTCCAAAAAGGAAATAAATATACCACAGACGCACAAAGCCCAAAAGCTCAATACACAGCCCTCTATTAAAATGAAACAGGGTATGAAGGGAATTTAAATATAAAACATGACTTCATTCATAGTATTGGTGTCACGTAAACAATGTTCTCTTTAAATGTTAACATGATTCTTTTTATTCGATTTACAAATAGGTTAATGAGAGTTTATGTTCCGCTTCTAACCTCCTATTTGTTACATTGTATTCCGCAGAACTCATGGACAACATAAAAACCCAAATCAAGGCCCATAATTTAGACACAAATACAATGATTTGTCTGAGACTAGAGTTATATGGAGGAAGGACACTTATAACAACTAGAGATGTGCTTAGATCCCTGTGTTTTGGTTTTAAGGGGCCAAGCACACATGCCTTAACCTTGTCCCACAGCTTAGCGGTAGGGCCGCCATCTTTTTTACACACTGCTGCGGTGCTACTGAATCTCTCTCTTCTCTCTCAATTGCATATTACAGTAGGACCACAAAAATCACACATGATCCACCCCAATGTATGGATGTTGCATTTCTAATATATACTTTACACATTTATTGGCGGTGCGCTGGTATCCTGGCTCTCTGGAGGTGAATGCAGTGATAATATATATATATTATTTGCACAGACAGTCTCTACACATGCTCACATAAAGAGCTTATGGCTACAGCTGTAGGGAACAGTCTGTTCCTTGATCTATTCAAGCACGTTGTCAGAACTGGATTTGCTCAGAGGACCTACCACATCTGTGTCTGCCCATCTCACCTCTGCACTGTACATATACTGTTACTTCCAAGTGAATAATCCTAGACTTGCGTTGCGTAATCTCCGTTGAATCACTTTGAATTGTCTAATTGTCAGACCCTCATGGCGTTGCACTCTTCCCTGTGGCATTAACCTAAGAAAACATTCTCCACCCCTCTTAGCGAGCTTAGGGACTTGCAGAGAAAAAATGGATTTTTATGTAACTAGTCCTATTAATCTGTCACCGGGCTTTTAGCGGAGCTGTAAATCTGCGATGACAGCAGAGAGGGGATTTCAAAGAGATGTATTTTTGTTTAATTTAACTAGGCCTACGAGTGTTCTTAGCTGTTACATTATTATGACGTTGGATCATTTACTGCATGTGGTGGGAAGGCTGAGTACTATAACAGTTATGGAGCAAGTGATCGTATCGAAACACACCCCACTACTTGCAGATAAGTAGGGACAGTGGTAGATTGTTAGTGAGATCCACCAGGTGTGAATCCTGGTTGTCAGCAATCCCGATACTTAATCTGGTGTCATCGGTTTGTGCCCCAATCTCTCTAAGTTGGTGGGACCTATAGAAAGGGGTGCAGATGAATTACAATATAAAGCCCTGTACCCCTCCTTCCACTATTAAGCTTAATCATACCCCATTCAGACATCCAGCAACAGCAAAATTCTGCAATAAAATGCTTAATATTATTAATTGCTGTTCATTAATACCCGGGTTCTAACAGCAAACCTGTGATTCATAACAACTCTTCCAGTGATTGGCCATCAGGGTGCATATCAGATAACCAGCGCTAATTTATTATTTGCTGACAATACTCATCATTATCCCAGCACTCTTAATAGGCTGCGGGATGGGACGGTTAGGGTGAGACTCAGGCAAGGGGAGGGTGAGGTTGCAGGAATGGAGGGTTAGGGAGAGAATGCGGGAAGGGTAGGGTTAGGGTGAGGCTGCGAGAATAGAGGGTTAGGGTGAGGCTGAGGGAAGGGTAGGATTAGGGTGAAGCTGTGGGAAGGAAGGGTTAGGGTGAGGCTGCAGGAAGGGAGGGTTAGGTTTAGGATGCGGGAAGGGTAGGGTTAGGGTGAGGCTGTGAGAAGGAATGGTTAGGGTGAGACCGAGGGAATAGTAATGTTACGGTGAAGCTGCAGTAAGGGTACGGATAGGATGAGTCTGTGGGAACGGAGGGTTAGGTTGAGGGTGTGGGAAGGGATGGTTAGGGGGAGGCTGTGGGAAGTGAGGGTTAAGGTAAGACAGTCGGAAGGGAGTGTTAAGGTGAAGCTGCAGGAAGTAAGGGTTATGGTGAGGCTGTGGGAAGGGAGGGTTAGGGTGAGGCAGTGGGATGGGAGAGTTAGGGAAAGGCTGCAGGAAAGCAGTTATGGGGCGGGATTCTCTAAAATCCGCAGCCCTATTCACCCGGCATCGCATTTCTAATGACCGCATATTCTCTAAAATATGCGGTCATTAACGCAAGGGACAGCTCTTGCGGTAAGAGCTGTCCCTTGCGATGCGGCGCCGTTGTGGGACTTCCGGGTCTATGACCCGGGAGTCCGTCTGCGCATGCGCAGACTGACGCACCGGCCGCAGGGCATGCTGGGAGGGATCCAAGACGGATCCCTAACACACCGCTGCGGTAAGAAGCCCATAGGCTTCTGCAGGGAGGGAGGTTAGAGAATACAGAAATGCGGTAAAAACCCCGATAACGGGGTTTTTACCGCATTTCTGTGATAGAGAATCCCGCCCATGGTCAGAATTAGCATTCATTTAGTTGCTTATTTGTGTCGGAATTATGGTAGTCGGCATGCTGGTGTCAGTATTCTGACCAACAGCATAGTCAGAGCCAGATTAAGGTCTAAATGGGCCTGGAGCTGAAAATGATTAATGATCGATGTCCTAAGATACTTGCGGGGTGAGGAGGCACTCCAGTCATAAAAAAATACTGAAAACCGAAACTTGGTAGACAATATGTCAGCACCTTTTACGTGGTAACCTAAGTTTACCACATCATATACCCTTTATACAAATCATGCAACACAATAGTAACCCCTTATACTGTACTTGCTTCTTACACATTATGCCACATGGAATGAGACAAAATTCACACCGACTGAGCCAAACTTCACACTATGGCACACGGATTGAGTCAAAATTCACGTTATGCCACATGAATTGAGCCAAAATACACACTATACCAGGCATGTCCAAACAGAGGCCCTCCAGCTGTTGTGAAAATACACGTCCCAGCATGCCTTGACATAGTTTTAGCATTCCCTAATTGCAAAACTGTGGCAATGCATGATGGGACTTGTAGTTTCACAGCTGGAGGGCCATAGTTTGGACATGCCTGCACTATACCAAACAGATTGAGCAATAATGCACAATATGCTTCATAAACAGGGGCATTGTGCGCCAAAGGCGCTCATTAAAAATTTACACCATAATGCCCATTACATGTTAAGCCTCACACCATAATCTCCATTACGTATTATGCCAAACACCATAATGCCTATTAAAAATTATGCTACACAAGTGTTGCTTAGCTACATGTTCATTGCCAGGGGTTCCATGTTCATTGCCAGGGGTTCCATGCTCGTTGCCATGTGGGATTACATACTCATTGCCAAGGAGGAATACATGCTCATGGTAACTGGGGGACAGTCGCCGCCAGGCAGAAATGACAGCCATTAACAGCCGGGCAGAGAGCAAGGGGCTGCCCGGCTGTATTCAGAGCACTGCATGTCCCGGCTATTTGAAATAATACCCCTTTCATACCAGAAAATGCAGGAAATATGGTCCCAGGTTCATGCAGGGACATTCTTGGACTGGCCCCTTTTACACCAGCCTAGTCCCTGCATTTTCTGGTGTGAGGGGGAGAGAAAACAACCCCGGCCCCCCTTTAAACAACCAGCTATATCTTCGTAACCAACTGACCCATTTACATGTAGCCTTCGAATGATTTTGGTCCTGTGAAACTGGGCCATTTGGTTCCAGAGAAATCTGTCCTCAAACAACATGAACAGCCATGAAATTACATTTCAGAAATGAAAAAAAAAAAAATAGTTTTACCTGCAATATCTCTAGAACCAATGAACCCATATGGACCAGGTATCAGATTGAAGGCCCAGCAATTTTCGTTCGACTGAGATCAACCTCGAGTTTCTGTAATGCTGTAGGGGGAACTGGCAGCCGTTGGAACCGGGTGGAGGTCGGAATTAGCGGGTCCCATATTATCCTATGGGGAAAACGTTCAAGGTTTGCCTGGCGGTATCTCCGGTTGCCGGGGGGCTAGCGACGTGGGGCTGGTCTCGTTGGAAAGCCCTGACCCTCAGCTACAAAATGGGCCTATTTGGAGAGTGGGCCTGGAGCTATAGCTCCATCAGGCCCATTGTTAATCAGGCTCTGAGCATAGTAACTACCGGTATCCCGTACCCAACCCATCTGCCCCACCTTCAGTACAACATGGTTTTGCCCAGTTGCTGGATTTTTTTCGGTACTTGTTTCCTAGCACGGCGCCACCGATTTTAATTGAATGAAATGGGGTCGATCGCATCGCTTGCGACCAAATCTCATGCCATGCGATCGACCCGACCGACCCGATTTTTGCATTGGAAACAATGTTAAATGGTCCCTGAGACCCGATTTTACATTGGCCCCAATGTTAAATGCCCCCCCAGACCCCATTTTTCATTGTATGCCCCCCATTGTTAACGCCACGCCACAATCAACATCAGCCCGAAGCGTGGCGAGCGCAGCGAGCACTCGTGGGGTGGCGCTACGTGTCCTCCGACCTTTTCATACCCCCACTATCTACGTCGGCGTGGAATTGATTTTATATACGAGCCCGAAGCGTGGCGTGCGCAGCGCGCCCCTTGAGGGGACGCGCATAACTTCAGTTGTATTACGCGTCCCCTCGCGGGGGTCGCTGCGCTCGCCACGGTTCGGTGGCTTGCTGCGCTTGCCACACTATATAAAATCAACTCCACGCCGACATGGATAGTGGGGGTATGAAAAGGTCGGAGGATGCATACCGCCGCCCCTCGCGGGCTCGCTGCGATCGCCACACTTCGGGTTGACGTTGATCGTGGCATTAACAATGGGGGGGGGGGTATTTGACATAATTCACCATCAGGGTGGGTTTACAATTAAAAATTGGGTCTGGCGGGCATTTAACATTGGTTCCAATGTAAAAATCGGGTCGGTCGGGTCGGTCGCGTCGGTCGCATCGCATGCCATTATAATGGCATGCGATGCGACCGATTTTCAAAGTGCGTTAAAAACGTGTTTAAAGCCCGAAAATCGGGTCGGTCGGGTCCCATCGCATACCTTAAGTTAAGGTATGCGATGGGACCCGACGGGCGCCGAGCTAGGAAACAAGTACCTTTTTTTCTTTCCTTACAGACATGAGCCAGGCCTTTTGTGCGGCGCTGACAGAAGAATTTAGTCATGTAGGATTGTAACCCATAAAACAGAAGTAGAAATCAGCACAATAACTAACCTTGTACAGATAAGAAAGTGTGAGCATCTCCTTTGTGTGACACTCTTCTTATCTGACATCTGAGTGATCTATAGGTTCCCCAATAGCTGATAGACCCAATCACTCTTTAATGAGGCCAAACAATTCCATTGCAATGGGCGTAACTATGAACATGAACATAAGATACATGTCTAAAGGGTCTGATGTCCTGTATACATTACAACGACTTGGATTGTGGCTGATGGGTCATCTGTGTACAGAGAATGATAGGCCCTTATTCTGGTTCACTCGCAGGTATGGCTTCATTTGCTCTTGCGTCTGTTTCTGGAGTTTCAGTTCTAGCCTGCATCTGAATGTGCATTTAAATCCAAACCATCGATGGCGACTGCACCGATGGACATCCCTAGCTCAGACTCCGCTGCAATGTCCAAGTCCCAGCGACCTCGCCCCCTGTGCGTGATGTCACACGTAATGGAGGCGTGGCTTGTTACAGCGCTAGTGCCGGCATCAGGATCTCGATGGAGAAAATGATGGAAATCTTTAGTAAGTATTCTATGGACAAACCCAACCCTAGCCCTGACCATCCCCTTTGACAGCCTAACCCTAACCCTCCTCCAGCAGTCTAACCACCCAGGTTCCCATTGGACGGTATGGATATTGCAAAAATGGCCTACCAAAAATGGCCACCGCCTTTTAGGAGACAGATGCTAGAAGTCCTAATAGACCTCTAACATCTGCCAGGGGAACACACGCTACACAGAGGTGCGTACTGCTCTGAGCAGTAACCCCCTGGCAGTGAGTAAGAAACCTCCTGGCAATGAGCATATGTAACCCCAGGCAACAAGCACATAAGCCCTAGATCCCCCCCCCCCCCTCTCAGCCGGGTCAGTGCTGAGCGATTTACTATAGAAGCCTATGGGCTTCTTAACGCAGCACTGTGTGAGGGATCCCTCCCAGCATGCCCCGGGGTCATCCCCGGCGCTCTCCGCATGCGCAGATGGACTCCCTGGTCTGAGACCCGTAAATCCAGTGCCGGAGCCGCATCGCAAAGGACAGCCCTTATCGGAAGAGCTCTCCTTTGCGTTAATAACCGCATACGTTAGAGCATATGTGATTATTAACAATGCGGTACCCAGCGGAGGGGGGCGATACAGGGCAGCGGATGTTAGAACACCACGCCCCTAGTCAGATCGCTTACAAATAGGGCTTAAATCACCCACGTGTGTAGGGGCATATTTACTAAGCGTCGCATTTTCAAAACCAGCGCCTGTCTAACCACAGGATTTAAAAGAGCAATAACATTAAATGCAAAACTCCCTAGGCTTTGCAGATCATTTTATTGCCCGTTTTAAATGCCGCTGATAGGACCGCCAAAGTGGCGGCTTACTTAGTAAATATAACTGGGAACTGCCAGATTATAAAACTTTTCAACAAGCAGAAAGTGCTCCCAGGGCTTCCAGCACTGGGCCTGAGTACTCAGCATGCCGATACAGAACTGTTACCCACAGCTCCCTGTGTCTACACAATTAGGCATTAGTTTATATACATAGGGGGAATTCTAGCAGCTCTGTAACAGAGCAGGACGGCCTCATCTGTCCCATGTTTGCAGGGCACATTCTTCCAGGAGAAGAAAGACGGAGGCTTAGCAGACAACGCAGAGCACAAAAGCCTGTGTCATCAGCCTCTCAAAGGCAGCGAGAGTGCCGGCGTTCTCGGAATCCTATTGTAGGTGGATAACTTATACAGAGAGCATTACATGTCCTTTAAGGTTTCCCCCCTTTTTTTTGCTGTCTAAACACAACAGAGAATTCCAGAAGGTGCCGGATCCTGGATGGCGGCCAGATGATTAAGGATTGGGGATCAGCTTCTTCTCTCTATTCATTCAATTAAACAAAAAAATGTATCTAAAACCAATATTATGTTACTAAATACAGCAACTGAAAGCTGGTTCTCCGCCGTCGCTGTAGGCGATATCGGGAAAGAAAGGCAGATATTCTGGGGGGAGAGGTATCAAACCTTCCAGGGAGATAAAGAGGAGAAATTGCCCATGGCAACAAATGAGCTTCTAACTGTCATTTTATATTGTAGGTTGTGCTAGATAAATGATACCTGCAAGCTCATTGGTTGCCATGGGAAATTTCTCCATTCTATCGCAAAGCTTTGATACCTCTGTCCACTACTTAGAGATTCAAGCCAGGGGCATTTTCCAGATGAGGCGGCCATGTTGGGCGTGCTACGGAGGTTACACTGTGGGAGGTGAGCCATACAAGAGCCTGACACGTATATGGGAAAACTGACACATGTATAGAATTGTACAAAGGGGGAGTGGATTGTCACAGGCACTACATAATTCAATTAAGTATAAATGATCAAAAATAATTACGAAGAGACCGACATGTGACCACAATTAGGCTATGATGCCGTAGGGTTACTAGGTTGGTGGTGCTCGTAAAATAGTTCAGCAATGAAGCTAACGAGAAACAAAGATTTTTGTAATAAAAGTTAAGAATTACTTCATTCACTTTGCTCTTTTCACCTCTATATCTAAAGTGTGCCCCAAAAACCCACACCGTTCTGCCTTGGTCCCTCTCGGGACCCCCCCCCCCCTTTCACATGTATAGAATTACAGTATGCTATACCCTGTACGGAAACATCCACATAAAGTACATCTAAAAAAGAACTAAAATGAGGCGAGTCACGTAATTTCAGCCCCGCCCCTCCTCCCGGACTCTGAAAGTTTGTGTGGATTGGGGCGGAGCTTTGCAACGCCAGCCTTGTCCCCACCCCCAATCCACACAAACTTTCAGATTCCTGGAGGAGGGGCGGGGCTGAAATTACGTGACTCACTTCATTTTAGTTTTGCCCCCGCAAATTCCAGAATGTGTTTCAGCGGCTCCTGGGGGTTGGGGGGGCACAGGGGCTTTAGGGAATATGCGGGAGACTTGCCCACCTTCCTGGGGTGCAGGGAGAAGGACCTGATTTTCAGGAGCCTCCCGGCCGTTCCGGGAGGGTAAGTAAGTATGGGTAAAAATGCTACTTGTTGTTTTTACTCTTAATTATTTGGTTGACAATATTATGGGTAGTGAGCTACATTTTGCATAGAGATTGTGCAGGTTCTGATTTACTCTGATTTCAAAGCAGGATCTTACTGTCAACAACTGTCATGTGATTTGGGATAGCCAATAAGATCCTGCTTTGAAATCAGAGTTAATCAGAGCCTGCACATCTCTAATTTTGCAGTCAAATGCAGAATGAGGGAACGGATGTCTCCCTTATTTACAATTATCTTTTCCATTATTTCCTTAATTAATTGCAAGCAAATGATATAATAGCCATATCCACCTACATTAATGATAAACCCCATATCTCCCAGTAGAATGACAGGGAGATAGGAGATATTGCATGTCAGTGCTCTCCATCCCTTTTGTTTGGTACCCAGATAGATCGTTCAGTACCATATGCCCAATATGCACAATGTCCACATGGAAAAAAAGTAGGCACAAGCAACAGGTCACATGGCATTGGCCGACACAAGAAAAAGTCGACATGAGGTTCGTTTATTTTTTTTTCTATTGAAGATGGGATGTTGCCCATAGCAACCAATCAGATTATACTTCTTATTTATGTAACACCTTCTAGAGCATAATATATAGAATCTGGTTGGTTGCTAAGGGCAACATCCCATTTTCAATAGAACAACTCCCATCTTAGTAAATTTGCTGCTTAATGTGAGATTTGCTCACCCTTAAAAGATCTCACATCTGGCAAATATACGTAGTGCCAATTCTAATGTACACAATAAAGGTCAACGGAGTGTAACGAGTCAAATTAAATCACATGAGGATAATGCAGAATCTGGGAAAAAATAGGATGCACAGCGTACTATGGGGCTGATTCACATTTGTGTGCAATGCCATTGTAGCAGAGGGTTAGGCTGTGTCAGCAGAGGGTTAGGGTTAGGCTGTAGTAGCAGAGGAATAGGGTTAGGCTGGGGCAGCAGAGGGTTAGGCTGGGGCAGCAGAGGGTTAGGCTGCGGCAGCAGAGGGTTAGGCTGCGGCAGCAGAGGGTTAGGCTGCGGCAGCAGAGGGCTTAGGTTAGGCTGTGGCAGCAGAGGGTATAAGTTAGGCTGCGGCAGCAGAGGGCTAGGGTTATGCTACAGCAGCAGAGGGTTTGGTTAAGGCTGCATCAGCAGAGGGTTAACCTGCGGTTTGAGAGGGTTAGGCTGCGGCAGCAGAGGGTTAGGCTGCGTCAGCAAAGGGTTAGGCTGCGGCAGCAGAGGGTTAGGTAGCGGCAGCAAAGGGTTAGGCTGCGGCAGCAGAGGGTTAGGCTGCAGCAGCAGAGGGTTAGGCTGCGGCAGCAGAGGGTTAGACTGTGGCAGCAGAGGGTTAGGCTGCAGCAGCAGAGGATTAGGCTGCGGCAGCAGAGGGTTAGACTGTGGCAGCAGAGGGTTAGGCTGCGGCAGCAGAGGGCTAGGTAGCGGCAGCAGAGAGTTAGGCTGCGGCAGCAGATGGTTAGGCTGCAGCAGCAGAGGGTTAGGTTGTTGCAGCAGAGGGTTAGCCTGTGGCAGCAGAGGGTTAGGCTGCGGCAGCAGAGGGTTAGGAAGCGGCAGCAGAGGGTTAGGCTGCGGCAGCAGAGGGTTAGGTTGTTGCAGCAGAGGGTTAGGTTGTTGCAGCAGAGGGTTAGACTGTGGCAGCAGAGGGTTTAGTTTAGGCTGCGGCAGCAGAGGTCAGGGTTATGCTGCGGGAGCAGAGGATTTAGGTTAGACTGTGGTTAGGCTAATTGAGAGGAGGTTAGGGTTAGATGCTAGCAAGGCGCCGGTAAGGGTAAGGATTAGTGATACCGCATTAAGAAGTCATCAGGACATAAGCGTCAGAACTCGAAAACACAGCTGGACCCATCCAACATTCAGATCATGTCAACATTTCCTCAGTGTCGGCATCACAAACGTCAGTGTGGTCAATATCGACATGAACTCACAACACGAACACGAAGAATGTTGACAAAACACGCCACACCCAGAATGAGCCAATAAATGCACTTTCCCGTATAAAGTACAAAATGTGCCTAAAGCCCCTGGCCCGGTGCCCACATAGACCATCTGTCATCTACCTCCACCTCAGTCGTTGGCTGACATAGGACATGACCAGAGACCATTGCCACAGACCTAGAACCCCAAACACACCGCGTAGAAGAATAAACTTCTGTGTGCGGCCTGGGGAAAGTAAATTGCGGTCAATGACATCTTTCTCACACCTACATTGCACTATATATATTCCGGTGTTTTCATTGCTGTGTATTCTCTCATGACCCAAGCACAAGGTATTTCTTATCAAACAAATGCAAATCTGAGCACATTGGGAAAGCGCAAGGCGTGAGTGAGCCGGCTATGAGAAAGGACGCGTTTGCCAAAAAAAATTCTCTCTTTAAAAAAAAAAAAAAGGCCTGATGTAAATTGACACATTCATCGGTCGGACAGACTCGTAGACTGATTACCGGCCTCCACTAACAGTGTTTGCCGGACAGATTAGTCATTCTCATCTCATCTAAGAGCCTCTGTTCACACCACTAAGGACACAGCTGCCTCTTTACTGGTTTTACCACGGGATTTTTTTTTCTTTCAAAGGGAGCGTGGATCACACAAATCGAAAATAGAAAGTCTAAATTAATCTTTATGGAAAATGGAGAGGCTTGTTTGGGCTCATCAGGAGAGGAGAGCCCTTATAGGTGAAAATCTCCTTAAGACCCCAGCGAAATCCCTTGGAAATTGCAGCCCTCCCGGTCGCCACCAACACAAAGAACAAGAACGGAAAATGAATTTATCACCCCCAGTGCGTAGCAGAAAATGCACGCTGCCACAAATATGCCATCCACGAGGCCAACCACGTGTGATTAATTTACAAATTAGCGGAGGATAATCTCCTTGTAGTGGGATTTTCATTTAATTACCGGCTAAAATATGATATAAAAGGGGGGTTGTACCCAGTCAGACGCTTTGCACTTAAATGCTGAGATGTTTATTTTCATTCTCCTTGGTTACGACATAGATCTGCTCTGCTCCCACTTTGGATATAGTTGTCTTAAGAGCGTAGCTTTGTGCAGTAACCCAGGGCAATAAAAGTAAAAATAATTTTTAATTATTGATCCCTAATGGGTGTAGGGTATGAACTACCGCCTGTTCTGGAACCACAGTTGGGGGGAAAAAAAAAGTGTCGACCTTCTGCATTGGCGGCCTTCCGCTGGTTGACCTAAGGACCCTGTTGACCTTCTGCCTGTCTCACCAAATTTGCGCGACCAGCAATCAGTTTATCCTCCGCCCCGATAAGGCGGCACATATGTTCACACCCAAGCAAAAATGCCAAAACCCATCGTAACAGGCTCACCATCAAATTATTTTTCCACTGGCCACAACTCATCGCAACTGTTGGGTAGCCGAGGACTTACGTGGCGGCTGTGATGCATACCGGCAAATCCGGGCTGCTACCGACATCACGCACCCTCCCCTAACAGGCTTTGGCGCGCCTGCATATTCCCTGACACTCCCAGCGTTTTTTTTTTGGCACTCCATAAAACAGTTACCACCTCCACACGCCCACTCCGTCAATCGCCCTGCGAGCGGCCAGAGTTCATCGCATGGCATGAGAATTACCAGGAGAACGCCCTGTGTCTTCATGGGAACGCCCATGAAACAGTGGGTGTTCCCAGAGGCGAATCCCCCGGCCCGCCGCCCCATGCTCCTCGGCCGCACAGTTGTGTGCGACCGCCCGGCAAATAACCTATTCTTCAAAGCCGCTCGCACACAGCGGCTGCACATGCGCATAAATAACTATTCGCATGCACAGTCGCAAAAAAATCGGTCCTCCGTGCGAATGTGCGGGGGACCAATTAAACCTGAATAAGGTCCAATTTCCCAAACCGTAACTGGTATATTTTTACATATTTCTTCTAAAAAACGTGCTTAATGCTGACAAAAGGTGGATTATCTCAAACTAAACCCTCAGAATTGGGTGCGGTATAGACGATCTACAGCAGGGGTGTCTAAACTTTTTGCGATGAGGGCCAGATTTGGTGAAGTGTAAATGTGGGGGGCCGACCATTCAGCCTGACATTCTTTGAATCATTAAATCACATAAGAATGGTGCCCCACTCTGCCCCCATTCACTCTATGTACCACACTCTGCCCCCATTCACTATAAGTCCCCCAGCCTGCCCCTCCATTACTGTATTTCCCCCATTCACTGTATGTTTCCCCACTCTGCACCCATTCACTCTGTCCCCCAACCTGCTCCCCTTCTCTTAATGTCCATCAGTGCCTCCATTTATTGTATGTCCCCAAGCCTGACCCTCCTTCACTGTATGACTCCCATTCACTGTATGACCTCCATTCACTATGTACCCCACTCTGCCCCCATTCACTGTATGTCCCCCAGCCTGCCCCTGCTCCCCCTTCTCTGAATTGCCATCACTTCCACGATTCACCGTATGTCCCCCAGCCTAACCCTCCTTCACTGTATGTCCCCCACTCTGCCCCCTCCCTTCTCTGTATGTTTCCCAGCCCCTTGTGTGAGCCAGAGGAAGGAGAGGCAAAGCAGGAACTGCAAGGACAGGAGATGCTTGGGCTCCCGCTGCCGCCCTCCTCCACTCTGCATGTTACGGGAGCAAGCTTCCCCCTTGCTGCCCCCCTCCCCAAACACTGCTGTCACTGTGGAGTAGGGTGATATGCAATTGCAGCAGCAGGGGTAGGACGCCAAACACATCTGACTGTGGCAGCCGGCACCTCCTCACTGCAGCAGAAAGCAAGGTAAAGGCGCGATCACCGGGGCCCCACCTTTAGTGTCCTGTGCTTCCCACATCCGATGCTCTGCCCGCTTCCAGCTGGAGGCTGCGGGCCACTTGAAATGACAGCACAGGCCGCAATTGGCCTCCAGGCCTGACTTTGGACATGCCTGATCTACAGGGTCTAGGTCGATATTGGTCAAAAGGTCAACAGGGAAAAAAGTTTGACATGACAAGGTTTCTTTTTGGGCGTTATTTAATGTTTCATCCTACGTAAGCACAGTCAGTGGAAACGGGTATGGGTCACAGGGACGACCATAATTAAGTCGACACATGGAATAGGTTTACATGCATTAGGTGAACATGGTCATTAGGTTGACACAAGCATTAGGAGAACATGCAAAAGGTCGACTTGAATAAGTTCGAAATGAGTTTTCATGTTTTTGGCGTCTATGTCGACCAATGTCAACATGGGTATACAAAACCACCCCGGTATGAAAAACCACCTTTTTCGAAGAATAAAAACATGAAAAACGAATTAGTTATAGATAGTAGAAACAGATGTAATATGAACACTGATAATGCAGTGGAGCTTGAACGGAGCAGGGTGTCATACAGAACGTAGGTACCCTGTAGTGGTAGCCATCTTGGGACTGGTCATGAAGCCTCTTTGGAGAACCACAAGACTGGAGTCTGCACTCTACTCTTTCAGCAGAACCTATCAAGCCAGGAATATCAGTGGTTACTAAACAGCTTTGAATGCCCATCCCTGCAACATGAAATATTAGGGTGGGAATGGATATATGTATATTAGATGCACATCAAGATAAAGATTAATAGACGTCCTATGTGTAATGCCATCTTAATCAATGGTCTATGTGGAGCAGCACCACTGATGTAGTGGTCAGCATCGCCACCTTATAGAACTCAGGTCTATATCTGGTCATCCACTAGGACGTGGAGGTAGAATATAATATATGTCGACCATACTCTCGACACTATGGCCCATACCCAGCCATACACTAGTGCCATTTGGCCACTTTTCACCCGATTCCGACAGATTGGGGTGAGAAAGTGGCCAAATCGCAAGCGTTCGACATTAGATTCGATTGGATGGGATCGGAGGCAGAGATCGGACCTGTCTGCACGTCTGACTCAGACAACCCCCCAGGGGCGGAGAATGGGATTGCATGCGATATATAAAAAATATAGCGGTAGGCAACAAAGACACAATATAACTCTTAGATGCACGTGGTAGAGAATGTAGATCGTAAGCTCCATTTACATCAGGGACTGATGCAAAAGGCCAAATATTCTCCGTACAGCGCTGCCGAATATGTGCGCGCGCTACATAAATAACCGGTATTAATAAATATAAATGTTTTTATGCTAATGAGCTGGGAGCAACTAAAGTACAGCCAAAGTGTACACCCTCTGTTTAAATTCCCTCTTTCTCTCTCTTGTACCATTTCCCATATTTCCAGATTTATTTTTTGGGTAAAGTGAAAAGTCCCCGTCCCATCTTGTAATCACGCGTTGAGTTTCCATTAGAACGCAGCCTCCTATTCACATTGGCTGTATTCCTCATCTGGAATAGTTTCCCTGAGTGTGTAATTCCTCCCGCCGATGTCAGAGACTCACAAAGACTTGTTTTACCGAAAAGCTACATTTGAATTTTGGTGATTTATCCAAACTGAGCTTTCTGTGTACATGGCTGTAAATTTATACTAAAAATTCATTTTTTTGGCTTACGCGTTCAAGAAAATCATTTTAACAGTTGCGGAATGTAAGTGTTTGTGAAAGTGCTCAGGATTTGTGCTTGTCCACGTCACCGCGATGTGTGCTGGTCCTTCTGTTCTGGAAGTAATGGCTTGTTCATCTACATGTATTACAACATACATCATCGTTACAAGCGTGGCTACTGAAGTTTTCATTATCGCCACTTTGTTATCCTCAACTCATTTGTATTGTATTATCAGTGGAAATGAGAGGGGGCATCGTGTGCTGAGCTGGGAAGGCAGCTGCACCATTTATTTATTTTTGCGGGCCATGGCCACACCCCCTCCAAGAGGCCACGCCCATTTCCCCGGGGCCTGGGGGACCTGCCGGCGCCCCGCTGTGTATCATTATTGTTTCTGATTTATAATGTATAAATATAAGGTGTGCCCAATCGAAAAGGAGACTATGGTTGTATGTAAAGAATATTTAATTACAGGTCATGTGTATCAATACAAGTACACATAATTGGCATTAATATAGATGTACTGATCCCAGCGTGTGGGAAGGGAGTGGCTGGCTTCAGTGTAGAAACTCCTGGGTTGCTGATGGACCCAGTTTCTACGGTGTCCGGTACTTCATGGTCACAAGTGAACCATTGATCTTTCAGTGATCGGAGGATGTGATGAAGGATGTTTCAGGACCTTCCAAATGATTTGCATGCTCCTGGATATATATATATATATATATATATATATATATATATATATATATTCCCTTTTTGTCCTATTAAAACCATGATATTACTGTATATTCATATAAGAAAATACCCACCACACTAAATATTAAATTGTATACAAGCAGGAGGTGGTGTGCAGGCAGGAGGCGGTATGGAGGAATGTGGTGGTATGAAGGCAGGTGGTGGTATGTAGGCAGGAGGTGGTATGCAGGCAGGTGGTGGTATGTAGGCAGGAGGTGATATGCAGGCAGGTGGTGGTGGTATGGAGGCAGCTGGTGGTGTGCAGGCAGGAGGTGGTGTGCAAGCAGGTGGTGGTATGCAGGCAGGAGGTGGTATGCAGGAAGGAGATGGTATGCAGGAAGGAGATGGTATGTAGGCAGGAGGTGATATGCAGGCAGGAGATGGTATGCAGGCAGGAGGTGGTATGCAGGCAGGAGGTGGTATGCAGGAAGGAGGTGATATGCAGGCAGGAGGTGGTATGCAGGCAGGAGATGGTATGCAGGCAGGAGGTGGTAAGCAGGCAGGAGGTGGTATGCAGGCAGTTGGTGGTAAGCAGGCAGGAGGTAGTATGGAGACAGGGGGTGGTGTGCGCCTCCTCCTGCATTTGCATTGCAAGCAGCTTATCATCTGCGATCCCTACTGAATAATTAGGCCTTAAGACCGCTGTGACCTTGGTAGCTCTGTCTGATTGATTTAATGACCCCAGCATTGTGAAACCGCGATACTAACCACTGTGCCACTGTTCTGCCCAATTAACAAAGTGATCATTAATTCCTAATAGTTTTGCTACATTTACTACCCGAGAGGAGTCGTGGAATCTCCTTGTATTTCCCCACTGCTGCGATACAACAGCATTTCGCTGTCCCCTTATAGGCAAAAGGATATTCCCACTGGATCTGTATTACAAGGGCACAAAACCATCAACCAAACTCAGTATCAGCGACCTCTTTATTAAATGTGTTTGCTGAACAGATAATGCTAACACCTCCCCAAACACACCTGCTCTCGCCCTGCCATTGGAGCCATGCGTCTGCAAACAGACCAGCCCGGAGCCAGCTAGAACAGGAAACATAAAGCGCTTTGTAGCCTGTTACAAGACAGCAGAGGCTTAGCTGAAGCCAAGGTGTGTTCAGATACGGCGAGCAGGAAAATATCCCCATCCTTCTTAGTCAGCAGCGTGTGTATTGTCACTACCATAGCCTAAGCCCTGCTCAGCTCAGCGTATTGACATAGCACACCACTAGAGATGTGTATTAGCAGCTAATCTAGATATTGTAGCCCTATTATCACCTAGAAGGTGTGTGAAATGTCACCTTTCCCAATCTAGAGCTCATTACTGTGGGTCACTTGCTTACACATGGAGATACTCAGCGGAAGGGTGGGAGGTGTCTGTAAAGTAAAACATCAGCTGTTGGATTTTATTATTACTAGCTGAGGTACCCGGCATATCCTGGCCACTCCAAAAGCCATCCCAGACCATGGGGGAGATTCTCTAAACTAAAAATGCGGTAAAAACCCCGTTATCTGGGTTTTCACTGCATTTTAGGCAGCTCTAAGCATCCTCCGACGGGTTACCGCGACGGGGGGGCATCGCCAGAAAAATCGGGTGATGCCTCGTAGAAGCCTATGGGCTTCTACCGTGACCCACCACCGCCCTGCACCCACCCCCGCCGCCCCGCATCGACACCCCCCCCCCCCCTCACTTGTGTCCGGGCAGCACAGTGCTGTGCTGTCCGGACCTGTGACCTCCTCCTTCCATGCACTATGATCCTCTCTCGGGTACATGGAGGAGGAGAACCGGCGCATCAGCGCCGGGTAAGGTAGGGAGGGGAGAGCCGCCGGGTACCCGGCGATGTGCGGCGGTAAGGGGGCGCGGATGTTAGAGCATCCCCCCCATATGCCATCTCTACAAAGTTCTATTTGTTCTTTTCGACTAAACGTGGGCATAAATGTCATCGGAACTGTCACCAATCAGCTTAGCGACCCCGAAAACTATGAATTTGTCACCAGTGTTGGTGATTTTGGACATTTTATTTTTCCCCCCTTCTCACCGCCCATGCTGATGGGGCTAAACATGGACAGAAACGGCATCGGGAGTGTCACTATACATCTTAGCGACCCCAAAAACGTTTAATCGGTCTTTTCAATTACTTATTTTTACACGTCACCCCCTTTCCCACCCATAGGGGTGCTAGTGGTGTCTTACCCCCACTGTATTGTTTTCCAGATTGTACTGTAAGTCATATGTGTACCAAGTTTGGTGTAAATTGGTCTAGTGCAGGGGTGGCCAACCCGCGGCTCGCGAGCCACATGTGGCTCTCCTCCCCTTTATCTGCGGCTCGGTGGCGGTGTGCCATGGCCGCACAAGCTGTGAGTAGTATTGAACAGGCGCTGGAGACGCTGCTGCTGCCAATGTCCTCCTAGAGCGACAGCGCACATGCCAGGTCACTCCTTATGCTGCCGCGGCCCCACAGTGCTGTGCGCGCCCTGGCCTTGGTCACATGAGGAGTGATCCGGCGCATGCGCTATCATGTTAGGACGACGCTGCCTGTTCAATACTACTCACAGCATGTTCGGCTCCTGCTCCGCCTGCCATCTAAAATGGGTTTTTATATACTGTGTGTATAACTATTTATGTATATATGTTGATATGTATATATATATATATATATATATATATATATATATATAGTAGAAAACGGACCGGCACTCTCCCCTCTCTTGCAATGGCCCCGGTGCCTTTCAAAGCAATGGTTAGTTGATAGAAGAAAGATGGCACTCTGAGGTCTTTTTAAAGTTGTAAAGGTGTATTAAACAGCAAGTAAAAAGGCCAACGTTTCGGGGCTACAAAGCCCCTTTGTCAAGGCATAAATGTGAATAAAAGTACAATCCTGGTAGCCCTGAAGAAGATCTGCGAAGCGTACGCCGGCCTAACTAGCCGTGCGGTCGCTCCATATGCACCACTATATTTGTGTCTTTGATTAGTCCTTGTAAGGACTCTAATGTAATATACCTGTGCCTTCTGTGTCGGACCAGACGATACACATAATCCCGCTTCACAGGAAAGTCTCTGTGTGCTACAATAGATACTGTGCAGTGTGTAACAATCTATGAGAGTGTGAAGAGCTGCAGCAACGGACTGTTCAGCCCTCCCACATTACCGCTCATACTATCTGTACTTCATATCAGAAGCAGCATATGACCCTGCGATCCACAATATAGCGATTGCAACAGTTTACAATCATAAAAGTATTATCACTATGAGTGCTACTCAGCCGATTGGAATCGCAATTAGAGAATGCCCAGATTGTGCAGAATAAATCTGCCAAACTAAATTGCATAATGTGTGTTCAATTTATTGTTACTGTGTGCCACAAACTGATTGCAACATGGTATATGAGCATTTGAGCCTCTAAATAAAAATCCAAGTGCAATCAATCCCTGCAAGAGAATTGTTGCAGTGTATGTCAAACACACACACACCAATTGGAAAGGCTGCATATTGCTGTCTTCTTTAATAAAATCATCTTGGAACCACATCTATTGAATATCACACAGTAATAAATACGTTTTCAAATGTGACTGAGAATACTGACACAGTGACACTTCTTCATGTGCCTGGATTGATACATCTGTAAAAATCCATCCACATGTCTTCAAATCGGTCCGTTATATTAAAAAGTGTTGTAGATACTTTGTCCTCCACATAAAGAAAATTTGAGGCATTTTTGCCCACATTAATAAAGGTTCGGACAGATAGTAGCTCACACTATTTTCATTAGAACATAGAAATTTATTAGTTAGCGCATATGGACACCGCACATGCATGTTAACATTGCACTTATTCACCCAGTCTCTGTTTTATGTTATATGTAGTCTGTTATATTTCGCAGTTTTTTAACATTAACCTAATTAAAAGGTATATTTTAAAGTGTTGTTTTTTGTTTTTGTTTTTTGTTTTTTTTGTTGTTGTCCGTGGTAGCACACTCCCGCATATCTATCTATTACATTTAGCAGGAGGCCTATAGGATCATAAGATTATTTAAACTCTTGTTGGTCTTGTGCGATTG
This sequence comes from Crinia signifera, assembly GCF_055691185.1. Classification (NCBI taxonomy): domain Eukaryota; kingdom Metazoa; phylum Chordata; class Amphibia; order Anura; family Myobatrachidae; genus Crinia; species Crinia signifera. The sequence goes on from NC_139218.1 coordinate 22,548,160, forward strand.
ACACTCAAAAACTTTGTCTGTCTTAGTAAATAACCCCGCAGAGTCAGTTCATATCGTTACAAAGGTCTTTTAAACAGGTTTGTTCCATTATTCCATGAAGTGGGAAGGAGGGGGGATAAAGGTTGCGGCCAAATCTAATTTGCATTTGGAACCGCCGCAGCACAAATAAACAGTTTTGCCCCTGCATACATGTAAGAAAAACATACACGACTCCACATACATAGTCACGGGTTCCGCACATGGAGATTCAAATAAACCGTGGCTTGTTTTTGCGAAAAGTGTCTTTCTAAATAAATAAATGAAGCCTCAGATCGCTCCCTGACCCGCGGACTCTTTGATAGTGTTTGTTTCATTGGCAAGCAGCAGTAATAAGAATATTATTGACAGACACGGCTGCCAAAAAAACAAAAATTGGACTGTAAAAAAATAAAATAAACCACTGGAACATCGGCCAAGTTAATCACGGATACCAGCTCTGCCCGCGCTCATCTGACTATGCCGCGCTCAGTGGGGGTCATTCTGATTGCATCGCTCCCCTGTGTGAGCGCGCAGGGAAGCGATGTTTTGCGACTGCTCATGCGCATAAACTTTTATGAGTTTGTGCAGCCGCTTGGTGTCTATCTCACAGGGGAGCCCCAACCTAACCATCACTGCCTGTCTCACAGGACAGCCCCAACCTAACCATCACTGCCTGTCTCACAGGAGAGCTCCAACCTAACCATCCCTGCATGTCTCACAGGACAGCCCCAACCTAACCATCACTGCCTGTCTCACAGGAGAGCTCCAACCTAACCATCCCTGCATGTCTCACAGGACAGCCCCAACCTAACCATCACCGCCTGTCTCACAGGACAGCCCCAACCTAACCATCACTGCCTGTCTCACAGGAGAGCTCCAACCTAACCATCACTGCCTGTCTCACAGGAGAGCTCCAACCTAACCATCACTGCCTGTCTCACAGGAGAGCTCCAACCTAACCATCACTGCCTGTCTCACAGGAGAGCTCCAACCTAACCATCACTGCCTGTCTCACAGGAGAGCTCCAACCTAACAATCACTGCCTGTCTCACAGGAGAGCTTCAACCTAACCATCACTGCCTGTCTCACAGGACAGCCCCAACCTAACCATCACCGCCTGTCTCACAGGACAGCCCCAACCTAACCATCACTGCCTGTCTCACAGGAGAGCTCCAACCTAACCATCACTGCCTGTCTCACAGGAGAGCTCCAACCTAACAATCACTGCCTGTCTCACAGGACAGCCCCAACCTAACCATCACCGCCTGTCTCACAGGACAGCCCCAACCTAACCATCACTGCCTGTCTCACAGGAGAGCTCCAACCTAACAATCACTGCCTGTCTCACAGGAGAGCTCCAACCTAACCATCACTGCCTGTCTCACAGGACAGCCCCAACCTAACCATCACCGCCTGTCTCACAGGACAGCCCCAACCTAACCATCACTGCCTGTCTCACAGGAGAGCTCCAACCTAACCATCACTGCCTGTCTCACAGGAGAGCTCCAACCTAACCATCACTGCCTGTCTCATAGGAGAGCTCCAACCTAACCATCACTGCCTGTCTCACAGAACAGCCCCAACCTAACCATCACTGACTGTCTCACAGCGGAGCCCCAACCTAACCATCCCTGCATGTCTCACAGGAGAGCCCCAACCTAACCATCAATGCCTGTCTCACAGGGAAGCCCCAACCTAACCATCCCTGCGTGTCTCACAGGGAAGCCCCAACCTAACCGTCACTGCCTGTCTCACAGAGGAGCCCCATCCTAACCATCACTGCCTGTCTCACAGGAGAGCCCCAACCTTACCATCCCTGCCTGTCTTACAGGGAACCCCAACCTAACCATCACTGCCTGTATCACAGGGAAGCCCCATCCTAACCACCACTGCCTGTCTCACAGGGGAGCCGCAGCCTAACCATCACTGCCTGTATCACAGAGGAGCCCCATCCTAACCATCAATGCCTGTCTCACAGGGAAGCCCCAACCTAACCATCCCTGCGTGTCTCACAGGGGAGCCCCAACCTAACCATCACTGCCTGTCTCACAGAGGAGCCCCAACCTAACCATCACTGCCTGTCTCACAGAGGAGCCCCATCCTAACCATCACTGCCTGTATCACAGGGAAGCCCCAACCTAACTATTATTGCCTGTCTCACAGAGGAGCCCCATCCTAACCATCACTGCCTGTATCACAGGGGAGCCGCAGCCTAACCATCACTGCCTGTCTCACAGAGGAGCCCCATCCTAACCATCACTGCCTGTATCACAGAGAAGCCCCAACCTAACCATCACTGCCTGTCTCACAGGGGAGCCGCAGCCTAACCATCACTGCCTGTATCACAGAGGAGCCCCATCCTAACCATCACTGCCTGTCTCACAGAGGAGCCCCATCCTAACCATCACTGCCTGTATCACAGAGAAGCCCCAACCTAACCATCACTGCCTGTCTCACAGAGAAGCCCCAACCTAACCATCACTGCCTGTGTCACAGAGAAGCCCCATCCTAACCATCCCTGCCTGTATCACAGGGAAGCCCCATCCTAACCATCACTGCCTGTATCACAGGGAAGCCCCATCCTAACCATCACTGCCTGTCTCACAGAGGAGCCCCATCCTAACCATCACTGCCTGTATCACAGGGAAGCCCCATCCTAACCATCACTGCCTGTCTCACAGAGGAGCCCCATCCTAACCATCACTGCCTGTATCACAGAGGAGCCCCATCCTAACCATCACTGCCTGTCTCACAGAGGAGCCCCATCCTAACCTTCACTGCCTGTATCAGAGAGAAGCCCCATCCTAACCATCACTGCCTGTATCACAGGGAAGCCGCAACCTAACCATCACTGCCTGTCTCACAGAGGAGCCCCATCCTAACCATCACTGCCTGTATCACAGGGAAGCCGCAACCTAACCATCACTGCCTGTCTCACAGGGAACCCCCAACCTAACCATCACTGCCTGTCTCACAGAGGAGCCCCATCCTAACCATCACTGCCTGTATCACAGGGAAGCCGCAACCTAACCATCACTGCCTGTCTCACAGAGGAGCCCCATCCTAACCTTCACTGCCTGTATCAGAGAGAAGCCCCATCCTAACCATCACTGCCTGTATCACAGGGAAGCCCCAACCTAACCATCACTGCCTGTATCACAGAGGAGCCCCAACCTAACCATCACTGCCTGTCTCACAGAGGAGCCCCATCCTAACCATCACTGCCTGTCTCACAGAGGAGCCCCATCCTAACCATCACTGCCTGTATCACAGGGAAGCCCCAACGTAACCATCACTGCCTGTCTCACAGGGGAGCCCCATCCTAACCATCACTGCCTGTATCACAGAGAAGCCCCATCCTAACCATCACTGCCTGTCTCACAGAGGAGCCCCAACCTAACCATCACTGCCTGTCTCACAGAGGAGCCCCATCCTAACCATCACTGCCTGTCTCACAGAGGAGCCCCATCCTAACCATCACTGCCTGTATCACAGGGAAGCCCCAACCTAACCGTCACTGCCTGTCTCACAGAGGAGCCCCATCCTAACCATCACTGCCTGTCTCACAGGAGAGCCCCAACCTTACCATCCCTGCCTGTCTTACAGGGAACCCCAACCTAACCATCACTGCCTGTATCACAGGGAAGCCCCATCCTAACCACCACTGCCTGTCTCACAGGGGAGCCGCAGCCTAACCATCACTGCCTGTATCACAGGGGAGCCCCAACCTAACCATCACTGCCTGTCTCACAGAGGAGCCCTAACCTAACCATCACTGCCTGTCTCACAGAGGAGCCCCATCCTAACCATCACTGCCTGTATCACAGGGAAGCCCCAACCTAACTATTATTGCCTGTCTCACAGAGGAGCCCCATCCTAACCATCACTGCCTGTATCACAGGGGAGCCGCAGCCTAACCATCACTGCCTGTCTCACAGAGGAGCCCCATCCTAACCATCACTGCCTGTATCACAGAGAAGCCCCAACCTAACCATCACTGCCTGTCTCACAGGGGAGCCGCAGCCTAACCATCACTGCCTGTATCACAGAGGAGCCCCATCCTAACCATCACTGCCTGTCTCACAGAGGAGCCCCATCCTAACCATCACTGCCTGTATCACAGAGAAGCCCCAACCTAACCATCACTGCCTGTCTCACAGAGAAGCCCCAACCTAACCATCACTGCCTGTGTCACAGAGAAGCCCCATCCTAACCATCCCTGCCTGTATCACAGGGAAGCCCCATCCTAACCATCACTGCCTGTATCACAGGGAAGCCCCATCCTAACCATCACTGCCTGTCTCACAGAGGAGCCCCATCCTAACCATCACTGCCTGTATCACAGGGAAGCCCCATCCTAACCATCACTGCCTGTCTCACAGAGGAGCCCCATCCTAACCATCACTGCCTGTATCACAGAGGAGCCCCATCCTAACCATCACTGCCTGTCTCACAGAGGAGCCCCATCCTAACCTTCACTGCCTGTATCAGAGAGAAGCCCCATCCTAACCATCACTGCCTGTATCACAGGGAAGCCGCAACCTAACCATCACTGCCTGTCTCACAGAGGAGCCCCATCCTAACCATCACTGCCTGTATCACAGGGAAGCCGCAACCTAACCATCACTGCCTGTCTCACAGGGAACCCCCAACCTAACCATCACTGCCTGTCTCACAGAGGAGCCCCATCCTAACCATCACTGCCTGTATCACAGGGAAGCCGCAACCTAACCATCACTGCCTGTCTCACAGAGGAGCCCCATCCTAACCTTCACTGCCTGTATCAGAGAGAAGCCCCATCCTAACCATCACTGCCTGTATCACAGGGAAGCCCCAACCTAACCATCACTGCCTGTATCACAGGGGAGCCCCATCCTAACCATCACTGCCTGTCTCACAGAGGAGCCCCAACCTAACCATCACTGCCTGTCTCACAGAGGAGCCCCATCCTAACCATCACTGCCTGTCTCACAGAGGAGCCCCATCCTAACCATCACTGCCTGTATCACAGGGAAGCCCCAACGTAACCATCACTGCCTGTCTCACAGGGGAGCCCCATCCTAACCATCACTGCCTGTATCACAGAGAAGCCCCATCCTAACCATCACTGCCTGTCTCACAGAGGAGCCCCAACCTAACCATCACTGCCTGTATCACAGGGAAGCCCCATCCTAACCATCACTGCCTGTCTCACAGAGGAGCCCCATCCTAACCATCACTGCCTGTCTCACAGAGGAGCCCCATCCTAACCATCACTGCCTGTCTCACAGAGGAGCCCCATCCTAACCATCACTGCCTGTCTCACAGGACAGCCCCAACCTAACCATCACTGCCTGTCTCACAGAGGAGCCCCATCCTAACCATCACTGCCTGTATCACAGGGGAGCCCCAACCTAACCATCACTGCCTGTCTCACAGAGGAGCCCCAACCTAACCATCACTGCCTGTCTCACAGAGGAGCCCCATCCTAACCATCACTGCCTGTCTCACAGAGGAGCCCCATCCTAACCATCACTGCCTGTATAACAGGGAAGCCCCAACCTAACCATCACTGCCTGTATCCCAGGGGAGCCCCAACCTAACTATTATTGCCTGTCTCACAGAGAAGCCCCAACCTAACTATTATTGCCTGTCTCACAGAGGAGCCCCATCCTAACCATCACTGCCTGTATCACAGGGGAGCCGCAGCCTAACCATCACTGCCTGTCTCACAGAGGAGCCCCATCCTAACCATCACTGCCTGTATCACAGAGAAGCCCCAACCTAACCATCACTGCCTGTCTCACAGGGGAGCCCCAACCTAACCATCACTGCCTGTCTCACAGGGGAGCCGCAGCCTAACCATCACTGCCTGTATCACAGAGGAGCCCCATCCTAACCATCACTGCCTGTCTCACAGAGGAGCCCCATCCTAACCATCACTGCCTGTCTCACAGAGAAGCCCCAACCTAACCATCACTGCCTGTCTCACAGAGAAGCCCCATCCTAACCATCCCTGCCTGTATCACAGGGAAGCCCCATCCTAACCATCACTGCCTGTATCACAGGGAAGCCCCATCCTAACCATCACTGCCTGTCTCACAGAGAAGCCCCATCCTAACCATCACTGCCTGTATCACAGGGAAGCCCCATCCTAACCATCACTGCCTGTCTCACAGAGGAGCCCCATCCTAACCATCACTGCCTGTATCACAGAGGAGCCCCATCCTAACCATCACTGCCTGTATCACAGGGAAGCCCCAACCTAACCATCACTGCCTGTCTCACAGAGGAGCCCCATCCTAACCATCACTGCCTGTATCACAGGGAAGCCGCAACCTAACCATCACTGCCTGTCTCACAGAGGAGCCCCATCCTAACCTTCACTGCCTGTATCAGAGAGAAGCCCCATCCTAACCATCACTGCCTGTATCACAGGGAAGCCCCAACCTAACCATCACTGCCTGTATCACAGGGAAGCCGCAACCTAACCATCACTGCCTGTCTCACAGAGGAGCCCCAACCTAACCATCACTGCCTGTCTCACAGAGGAGCCCCATCCTAACCATCACTGCCTGTCTCACAGAGGAGCCCCATCCTAACCATCACTGCCTGTATCACAGGGAAGCCCCAACGTAACCATCACTGCCTGTCTCACAGGGGAGCCCCAACCTAACCATCACTGCCTGTATCACAGGGAAGCCCCATCCTAACCATCACTGCCTGTCTCACAGAGGAGCCCCATCCTAACCATCACTGCCTGTCTCACAGAGGAGCCCCATCCTAACCATCACTGCCTGTCTCACAGAGGAGCCCCAACCTAACCATCACTGCCTGTATCACAGGGAAGCCCCAACCTAACCATCACTGCCTGTCTCACAGAGGAGCCCCATCCTAACCATCACTGCCTGTCTCACAGAGGAGCCCCATCCTAACCATCACTGCCTGTCTCACAGAGGAGCCCCATCCTAACCATCACTGCCTGTCTCACAGAGGAGCCCCAACCTAACCATCACTGCCTGTCTCACAGAGGAGCCCCATCCTAACCATCACTGCCTGTATCACAGGGAAGCCCCAACCTAACCATCACTGCCTGTCTCACAGAGGAGCCCCATCCTTACCATCACTGCCTGTCTCACAGAGGAGCCCCATCCTAACCATCACTGCCTGTCTCACAGAGGAGCCCCATCCTAACCATCACTGCCTGTCTCACAGAGGAGCCCCATCCTAACCATCACTGCCTGTATCACAGGGAAGCCCCAACCTAACCATCCCGGCCTGTCTCACAGGGGAGCCCCAACCTTACCATCCCTGCCTGTCTCACAGAGGAGCCCCATCCTAACCATCACTGCCTGTCTCACAGAGGAGCCCCATCATAACCATCACTGCCTGTCTCACAGAGGAGCCCCATCCTAAGCTGTGTATTTTTTTTTATGGAAAATGTTTTTTTTTTTAATGGGATGAAATTACTACTAACAGGTGTTACACGAGTAAACAAATAACCCTGATGACAAATATGCTCAATAAATAATAATGGAACATACAGTCCCATGGAACAGCCAGTAATTAGCGTTACTGTAACGACGTAGATAATCCGGAACAACAATGACGATGTTTAGCTTTGTTCAAACAGCCGTATTATCATGCAGTAAATATTGGTGGTATAGCTCAGAGGCTACGGCTCCAGCCCTGAGTTAGGGTAAACTGTGCACAGGCTGCAGCTGATTTCCTTATATACAGGCTTACAGTATATACAGTATTACCACTCACACATGGGTATAATGCCCAGTACCACCACCCACAAAGAAACAATTTAAATATATTAAACATTAAAAGGCATTATATATTCAAAATGCCAATGAAAAATAAACTCTTCCATTACAATACATTGGATCAAAGCAGCGTAATAATCTGTCATTAAATTGCATAATATTTTATTATAATCGCACAATCCTTTAGGAACTATTTTGTTATAACCTATATCATAAAAGGCGAATGCTGCTCCTCACCTCTATGGGGAGAATTCAAGTGTTGCTCGGTTCATGTGCACACAATCGGTGCTAACATTTCTGTTCTGATGTTCCTTCATTTTGAGGAGCTGGGAATTAGTTGTAGATATAAAAAGCATAAAATTCTAGTAATAGAAAGTCCGATGGAGGTTTTTGTGAGCTGTTACTTTATTGAACATAAATTGTCCTGGTGGCTGGTCACGTGGCAATGTCCTGGTGGCTGGTGGCAATGTCCTGGTGACTATGGCCTGGTGGCTATATCCTGGTTTCTGCTGACAATGTCCTGGTGGCTATGTCCTGGTGGCAATTGTCCTGGTAGCTATTGCAAATGTCCTAGTGGCTGGTGGCAATGTCCTGGTGGCTGGTGGCAATTTCCTAGTGGCTGGTGGCTATGTCCTGGTGGCAATGTCCTGGTGGCAATGTCCTGGTGGCTGGTAGCTATGTCCTGGTGGCTTGTGGCACTGTTCTAGTGGCTGTTGGCAATGTCCTTGTGGCTGGTGGCTATGTCCTGGTGGCAATGTCCTAGTGGCTGATGGCTATGTCCTGGTGGCAATGTCCTGGTGGCTGGTAGCTATGTCCTGGTGGCTTGTGGCACTGTCATAGTGGCTGGTGGCAATGTCTTTGTGGCTGGTGGCTATGTCCTGGTGGCTGATGGCAATGTCCTGGTGGCTGATGGCTATGTCCTGGTGGCTGATGGCAATGTCCTGGTGGCTGGTAGCTATGTCCTGGTGGCTTGTGGCAACGTCCTGGTGGCTGTTCCAGGCAGTTATTCAAGCGCATTGTTATTTGGTGTTGTGAGAGCTTTATCACTTCCAGAGTAGAAAAATGTATCCTACATCTAGCAGGATAAAAGAAGCTATGGGAATACCCGACGCGTTTCACTGCAGATGGCAATTTATTATCCAATCCGTTATGTGTCCTTACATTTCTGCAGGCAGATTATCATTCTATGTATATTTCTTTTACATTTAAGTTCCTATTTAATACGCATTGAAAAAAAATCTATGATCATTTTCAGTTACAGAACAAAAAACATTGATTAATTATATGTGATCATGCGTAGAAGTTGGGGTGAAGTTATGAAACTTAATCCAGGTATATTTTTTGGCTTAGTCATTTATAACTGTTTAATCTCCGCTCAGAACTGCCTCAGAGTTCAAATTGTTAGTGAAAGACACAGCCGCAGACCCCCACCCTAAATGTGTCAATACTCACATCACCCCATGCTACAATTGTGTGCAAGGAATCAATGACCCCTCCGCAAGGTCGTTTGTGTATACAACAAGACTCGGTCCTTAGCAGTGATGAGGCGGGAGCGGGTACTGTTACCCATACCCAAGCTTGTTGGAAACCCCCTCATAGCACTTGTTACTAGGGATGGCCATCGATCCCAATCGTACACCCGACACCATGTTTTGATTGACCCACAGGCCAATCACTCGAAGAAAATAGATAACCATCGATAGGCAGAAACATCGATGGTCATCCATAGTATAGTATGCTACTATCAATGGCCAGTGGCACTATTGCCATTGAAGGCAACCATTGAAGGCCATCCTTACTTCTGACCGTCAGTGACAGCAGCCTCGTTCCCCAGCCTAGCTTATGGCCTGCTCTCATCTCTAAATCTGCACCTGGCGGAACAACTCGCAGTATTTTTTATATAGCGGAACTGGTCACGCCTCCACTATTTGCCACGCCCCCAGTGACCGGGCCCATCCCCACTGTCGATGGCCCTGCTCTTCAGCACCTGATCATGGTCATTGGGAATTCTGTTGCCATGGAGAGTAATTTGCCTTATGTCCATGTGATAGCCTTCAGCCTTGAGACTAAAAATTGTACAGCTCTGTTTTATATTGCTATTTCCAGAAGCCAGCACCAGTGTCCCAGGAGACAGTATTAGATCATCTCCGACACCATCAACCCATGGTGCCTTGCAAGATGGCCGCCGCAGCTGCTACCTAGAGGCTAGGAAATCTCAATCCTCTCACAGAGATTCTGGCCGCATCCCTCCCCTGTAACAGTGGCGACACACCTCTGTTTGGAGAAAAAAATGACTGTTACCTCCCTATCTTCAACCCTAAAGAGCATCAGACTGCCAATCACTGGCAGCCCGATTCTGTCCTGCGGCCCATTGTCGCAGGAAACATTCGCACATGCGCAGAATGGGCCCTACACATGCGTAAAGTACAGGTTATGGGTATGTTGGGGCCATATTTTATGAGGTAATGTGTCCCATTTGCTATGTGTTTCAGGTGCGGTTACAGGGCGACGTCACGGTAGGAGGGCGAGGCCTTTTCAGAGCACTTTGCCCGATACCACAGACGAAACCACTAAACTGAGATCCAGAGGAGCGTAATGCACTTAATGTATCAGCTGCCTACAGAGTCACATATACACAGTACATACATACACGCATATATCAATGGCTTATTTATACATTGCACGTCCTCTGGATTTCTTTGTTCATTTGAGCTGACAGGTTACTCGAGCCACTTCGGTAAACACAGTATGAATTGTAAATGCCCAATAAAGCTCTTAAAAGTGCAACATTTCTGTCATGAATCGCTGTATTGTTAAGAAGCAGCATTACGAGGCCACAGAGCTTAATACAAGAAAAAAGTAAAACGGGGGGAAAGTCCTGTCCAATCAGCTTCAACGTAAAATCCGCCGCTATATTTTACCATTATTATCTGCCACCTTAAAGTCAGTGGAGCATGATCGGTTTTGACACACTGAATATATTTACATTTGGCACAGACTTGCTTATTAGCTGTTACAGGATACAGTTACTGAGACAAGGAGGCCACATAGCGAGCCTTCAAAGAAAGTAGCATTCCGTAACCTAACGCCTGGCATCAGCCATCTTCTGCTCAGCCCGGGAGCTGCGTCATGTGGCTGCTGCTGCGTTCGGATTTAGCATCACCAGGCCTCAGACAACCGGCGAGCAGCTTGCTGGACACATTTGCAGTATATCAAATTGATATAGGTTTATGAGCAAACATTGGGCCTGATTCAGTACCGCTCGCTAAGAAGCTTAGCGAGCAGCTTAACTTTGCACGCCGCCCAGTCAGATGTCCGCCCCCACCACCACTGAATCCCCTCGGTAACATGTAAGGGGATGTACGCAAACACATCCCCTCGCGTGCGGCCGAAGGGGGGAGAGAAAACATTCGGAGTCCGCCGAAGAGAGGCGCTGACGTCAGTTGCCCGCCCTCGGCAGACATTGGCCCACAACCGGCAGACATTGGCCCGTCAGCATTTTCATGGGGACGTCTATAAAACACTGGGCTCCGAACCCCTGCCCCCTCCCTCCTCTACCTGTGCGAACGCTTGGTGACTTTGACAGATGTTGAAGGCGTTCGAACAGCGGCCGTACACATACGCAGAGCCGCATCAGTCCCCGGCGCGAATACGCTGGGGACCGATCACTGCTGAATCACCCCCTAATTTTGGTGATAGCAATGCTTTAGCTTACTTGGAAGGGGATGCGGTTAATATCCTGGCGGACGGGGTGTCAGCAGTTAGAATACCGATGCCGGCATCCCGACTCACGGGCAGAGACAAAGATGGAGATGCTGATGCTGGAATCCCAACTGTCAGCATTCAGTAAGCGGGGCAGGGTGGGTTAGCATTAGCCTGGGGGGGGGACCGGAGGGTTAGGCTGTGGGGTAAGACGGTTAGGGTTAGGTACTACTGGTAAAGGCTAGGGGTAGGCTGCAGGGAGAAGGTGGGTTAGGGTTAGGCTGTGGGAAACACAGGTTTGCGCGGGGGGGGGGGGGTGTATGTTTACCGGCCCCCTGTCGGGATGCGGACAATCTGAATAAGCCCCATAGATTGTCCATGTGTTACCGGATGTATTGTCAAGCCCTGGAGAGAGATAAACTACCCACCAATCAGCACTTCATTTTTTCTAACACAACCTGTAAAATGCCAGGATTGGTTACTTTATCTCTCTCCACTTTATCTTTCCCTGTCCTAGGTCTGGTATATATGTCCCCCAGGGTATTTTTTGTCTCAAAAGCAGGAAAGCCGATTACAACCACCGGCTCCTCATGCGATGGCCATGTATGGGAGCCCATAATCTCATGGGGTTCTGTGACAGCCGGAATATTGCTCATTCTCCCAGGTATCTTCTGTGATATGAGAGAAACTTGGTCTGTACTGGAATCCAGCCACCATCTAATGCTACCCACACAGCCTCCCAGGTTACAGAATGGCTATAGCAGGCATATAAGTGTAGCACCAGGATGCCTACAGACAGAATCAGAATCAGCTTTATTGGCCACGTATATTTGCATTTACTAGGAATTAGATTTGGATTGCTGTGCAACAGCCAGATAGGTACAGAGCAGAGGGACTTATTCTAGTTCACTCTTTCTGACAAAATCCTTCTTAGATGGACGAAACCATGTGCACTGCAGGGGGGCCGATGTTACTTGTGCAGAGAGAGTTAGATTTGGGTGGAGTTTTACTTTAAAGTCAGATCTATATTGCAGTGTAAAATAAAGCAGCCAGTATTTACCCTGCACAGAAACAAAATAACTCACCCAAATCTAATTCTCTCTGCACATTTTAGATCTGCCCCCCTGCAGTGCACATGGTTTTGTCCATCTAAGGATTTTGTCAGAAAGAGTGAACTAGAATAAGGCCCAGAGTGACAGAGTGACAGGAAAGAGATATGGATTAGACAGATATAAGAGAAGACGCGCAGGATAGGATCAGAGTGCAGAGGCACAGCCATAGCTGGTCTGGTAATGCATCGAACCCAGCAAAGTCCAAGAATCAAGCCTGCCTCTCATTGCACCATCCAGGACACACAGAATCTCATGGCAAATAAGAGCCCATCTGTAAACATTAGGGTTCTTTTTTTTTTTATCAGGAGCCAATTACCCTATCGCATACCTCCCAACTTTTATAGCCGCGCGCGCTCCCGAAAAGGGGGCGTGCCCTCGAGAAAAGGGGCGTGGCCTCACGGGGTGACGCGAAATCCGGCCACGCCCCCGTTTTCGCCGCTCGTCGTAATATTATCGACCCACAGAGAAAAAAAAAAATACTAAATATAACCACCCCATGATATTTACTCCCCCCACCCCCACCACCCAGCACATGACATTTATTTTACTTCCCCAATCACCCCCCACAACCCAGCACCAGCACATCAGCGAGTGCCTGCAGAGTGAGGGCGTGACTGCAGGCACACCTACACCCGGCCGTGTCTCCTGAGGTACAGACGCTTCTTAACGAGGCTGAAGTTGGCTTCAATAAGAATAAGAAGCAGGCCGAATAAGAAGCCAACTTCAGCCTCGTCGCTTCTTAGGAGGCACTGGCAATTCCCCCCCCACACACACACCAACCAAACCCCCCCCCCCCTGCCCGCCCGCCCGCCCGTACTTACCGCTCGCTGGCTCTGCAGGACTTCAGGCTCCACTCAGACGCGCAGAGATGGCAGCTGCTGGATAGGAAGAGGACGTCACTGTGACCGCCCAGCAGCTTGCGCACATACGCTGGAGGCACAGTGACGTCCTAGAGAGCGTGGGGGCGTGGTTTATATCTCCCAACCGTCTCGGGAAGCCGGGACTGCGGTAAGCAGTACCGGGACGACGGGACATCGGCCGTAAATCGTGAATGTCCCGCCGAATCCGGGACGGTTGGGAGGTATGCCTATCGGTATATTTCTGGAATGTAGGAGGAAGCCGGAGTAACCTGAAGAAACCCACACAAGCACGTGGGGAATATATAAACTCCACACAGTTATGGCAATGGTGGGAATCTGTCGTCAAACATCCCTGGTAGTCTAGTGGTGTTTTACGTTCTCCTGGCGGCTGCTGCATGTCCAGCATTGTCTTCCAGGTTCCTAGAGGAAACCGTTGAAGCTGCTGCAGGCCACATTGGATGATTTGGCCGGGCTGTCACATGATTAGGCCCTGCCCCCATGTCTGAGCCAACCAGTCAGCACAATGAAAGCAGAACTACACGGGGTCAGTCCTCCTCTGCCTGCTTATAAACACCTCCTCCCTGACACAGTAAGTCCATGTCGACTTGTGGGACAAAAAATTTGAAAAACTCATAAACATCCCAGCATCTGATGTGTGTGACCTCTAGCATGTGTATACATCACATTTCAAATCTTACAAACTAAACCTGAAATAAAGACTCGGAGACTTAGGTTTGGCAGAAATTGTTAGCTGATTTATTTTAGCACTTTTAAGCTAGATTAATATATTAATAATTAATTAATAGTGGCCCACAAAGAACGGCTAATTAACTAAGCTCCACCCACACAATCTGCATACGTAATCAAGCCTACCCTAACAAGCGGTATCCTGCTCGACCTGCTGCATTGCCTACCCACCCATCAGGGTGGGGTCGCTGCCCCCCGAGCGGGTGATCGAGCGAAGGCCTAAGCCAATGAGAGGCGAGCGCACCGAAAAGAAAACATATACGTACTGTAGCATCATCATTTGAATAAGAACTAATTCTATTCACCTGCCGTTCTTTCCCGCCTATCAGCCAACGCGATTAACACCCACCCAACCATAATAACACAAGGGAGGGAGGGCGGGAAAACCTTCAGGAAAGAGAGGATGACTCCTCCCTTTCCTGCCCTAACACCCCAGCTAACACTGCCCTTCTCTAAAGGCCCCCATACACTAGGGTGACTTGTCCTAAGGACAAGTCAGCCCCGATTTCCCCTGAGCTTCCCGGGCAGCTCCCCGGGGAGCTTGATAAGTTTTGGCAGTTGATGTGCCATTTTTTACATGTGATAAATCGGATGTCCGAGGAGTGGCAGGAGCAGGGACTGGTCCGGGGAGCGGCACAAGGTGTAGCGGCAGGCAGCGGATGGTTGTGGGTACCTGTCTCCCAGACTCCTGACTCCCAGAGTGGGTACCTGACCGGGGAGTGACAGGAGCAGGGACTGGTCCGGGGAGCGGCACAAGGTGTAGCGGCAGGCAGGGAGCAGGGACCGCGGCACAGATGCTGAGCAGAGACCGGGGGTGCGGCGGGAGAATAGAAGGAAATCCTATTCGAAAGACTGAGCGGCCGCTGATTGGCTGGGAACTCAGCCAATCAGCGGCCGCCCGGTGTTTTGAATAGGATGGTTTAGATTCTCCCGCTCGCCGTGGGGACCGCAGAGCGGCGGGAGAATAGAAACCATCCTATTCAAAAGACCGGGCGGCCGCTGATTGGCTGAGTTCCCAGCCAATCAGCGGCCGCTCAGTCTTTTGAATAGGATGTCCTTCTATTCTCCCGCCGCGCCCCCGGTCTCTGCTCAGCATCTGCGCCGCGGTCCCCGCTCCCTGCCTGCCGCTACACATTGTGCCACTCCCCAGACCAGTCCCTGCTCCTGCCGCTCCCCGGTCAGGTACCCACTCTGGGAGACAGGTACCCACAACCATCCGCTGCCTGCCGCTACACCTTGTGCCGCTCCCCGGACCAGTCCCTGCTCCTGCCGCTCCCCGGACAGGTCCCCACTGCCAGCCTGCTCCTGATGCTCCCCCCCCCCCCCGCGCCAGACGGCTGCACATGATTAATCTTATGTGCAGACCATCCGACATCTGGATCTGATCCGATGCGCACGGGACCGCGCATCGGATCAGATCAGATGTCATACCCTACGCAATTTGGCCAATTTCACCCGATTTCTCGGTCCAATCCTCCAGAATCGGGTGAAATCGGGGCCAAATCGCGTAGTGTATGGGGGCCTTAAGCCCTTATTGGACCACCGAGTCACATGCTCCCCTAGGTCACACAACAGTCTTGGATGTTTAACCCACTCCATGCCTATTGCAGACATTACGTTATTCTGATGACCTTTTAACTGTCCACCTTCCCATTGTCGACCTATGTCATGTGTCGACCTTTAGTGTCCGACCTAATGTATGTCGACTTTCATAGTATCGACCCTATGACCCATACACATTCCAGGTACAGTATATTGTTCAGGTTGATGACACCCAGCCTCCGATATATATCATATAATAATTACTGGCTTATGATGGAAGCGGATGAACGCTGGGTGGCAGATGATTTCCCGTCACCCTTACGTGTGTATTAAACTTGGACTTCAAAATACAAAGTCTTATTGGCTCAGTAACAATCTTGATTCCATGAACAGAGTTTTTCTTCATAAATAAGGAACCATCGTAAGCGAGACGGACCCAGCCAATGTTTGCATTGGCCGTACCGCACAAAGTGGGCAGCTCTGGAACCACCTGACGGTAAGCAGCGCCAAACCCGGTATCTCTCTCCCCCCCAACATGTCATCCATCCGACACCTCATTCTCATAACAAAGGCTCAAGTGAATTAGACAAAACTTGGTGCCTGTCCACAAAATCAGGGTTTACCAGACAAAAGACCTTTAACAGAAACCCAGAAACGTCCTACAAAGAAGACATTGAACCTGGGGTTCAGGACTCCGGGATAATCTGACCGGTCATTTATATCTTTCTCTTCGCAGTTTTGTCTGGACCGGTGTTTCAAAAATAGTTCTGTTTTTTTATTTCCCCCCTGACTTTGGCAACGCAGTTGTGGATCATGTACGAGTGAAGATTAAAAAAAAACTTGTGAGTCTTTGCCAACTCTCGACACTGTATAATCAACTGCAAATGTTTTTGAGTGGTTGACTGATGAATTTGGTAAGGTTACAGTATCATTTATACCATTTGGGGGGGGGGGGGGGGGGCTGCTTTTTTTTTTGCTTGACAGGATTCAAAATGTAATCCTAAGAAAAAGTCCAGCTTAAATCCAATGAGTAATATTACGAGATGATAAATGCGATGTGGACAAGCGCAGTGCGGACTGCCTAATAATAGTATCTGATGACATGCCTGCGATCGACGTGCCTGACGCCAAACACAAAACAATATGGCTTTGTTACTTCGGTGTCAGAGTCCCAGCTTTATTTATAAGGGAGGCAGGATCCCTGTGATGGGTTACTAGAAATATTGGGGCCGATTCACACCTGTTCATTCGGGACCGAATTCAGCCCGGAGACCGATGGTGGGATGTTTGCGCACACTCGCCGAGCTGTTTGCTCTAGGAGGGGCAGAATGGGGGCAGGCAGGGGTGGCAGCAGAGGAATGCCCAGAATTTTATGGGTGCCGCTCACTCACTCACCTGCTCTCAACCGCTTCCTGCTCTCCTCCGTGGGAGCTTTGCTGCTGCTACTTCTGATCAGTACCGCCCTCCAGTGGCCGCCCTCCAGTGCATGCGTCCAGATAGCGCACACTCAGGGATGCGATAGAGGCCACTGGGAAACACCCAGTAAGAGCCGTGAGACATTTTCTGGGTCCTGGGTACTGGGACACCGATACCAAATCTGCAGTAGGCCCCGCCCACACAATGCATTGGGGCCCTACACAATTGGAACCAATTTTTTTTAAACTTAGCTTACTGTACCCCTTCTGCAGTCCTGCATTGTCTCTCTACAAGTTTCATACAGTGAATGGCTGTCAGCACTCAATAGGTCCAGCCACCCATCATGTTCCCGGAGACCGGCACATGCACAGTAGACTCCTGCATAATGCCAGAGG
Organism: Crinia signifera; assembly: GCF_055691185.1. Classification (NCBI taxonomy): domain Eukaryota; kingdom Metazoa; phylum Chordata; class Amphibia; order Anura; family Myobatrachidae; genus Crinia; species Crinia signifera. The sequence continues at coordinate 22,565,703 of NC_139218.1, forward strand.
CTGTACGCGGGTCATCTCCTCTCTTGAAACGCCCCCACACCAAGCGGTGTTACAGTTTTATTTCTACACTGCAATGTAGATCTCACTTTGAAGTAAAACCCCACCCAAATCTAACTCTCTGCACATGTTACATCTGCCCCACCTGCAGTGCACATGGTTTTGTCCATTTGAGAAGGAATTTGCCTTTGCAATAAGGGCCTCAGTCCTTGCACGTAGCTTCTGCTTGTGGATCATTAGATCAATAGTGTCTAGGTCAACAGTTAAAAGGTTGTCACATGAAAAGAGTCGACATACATTAGGTTGCTATGATCAAAAGATCGACACAAACAGAAGATTGACATGGAAAAATGTCCACAAGTTTTTCAGATATTTTTTGGGTGTCAACATTGACACCGTATAAGTGTACCGCGTCCCCTCACATGGCGCGGTGCCACACTGCGCTCGGCACACCATTATATTCTCCCTCTATGCCCACTGGGATGGTAGGGTATAAAAAACTCATGTCAACCTTTTTCCATGTTGATCTTTTGCTTGTGTCAACTGTCGACCTAATAACCGCATACCATTGCTTCTTACTGGTAAATCACGGTCTCAGCATTCGAGTACTAATCAGGAGTAAATAGTTTCCTTTTAACACCCGGCTGTCTGTATCACTGTTCCGTGATACAGACCTCAGTGGCCACACAATGTAGATAACTGGGGCTTTCTACCTCTCAGCCATTCACCAGTGCACAGCAAAGGATGATCAGGTAAGACGGACACTTGCCCACAGTCTGGGGTCTCAAGTTATATATAATATTAATGGCACAATATTGGAAACTACTGAGGAGGAAAGAGATCTAGGAGTCACTATTTCAGGGGACTTAAAGGCAGGTAGGCAATGTAACAAAGCAATGAGGAAGGCAAGTCAGATGCTAGGTGCATAGGGAGAGGATCAGTAGCAGAGGGAAAGAAGTAATAATGCCACTGTATAGGTCATTGGTACGTCCCCATCCAGATAGAAGACTGTGCCCAGTTCTGTATACTGTAGGTCATTGGTGCGGCCTCATCTAGAATACTGTGTCCTGTTCTGTATAGGTCATTGGTACGGCTTCATCTAGAATACTGTGCCCAGTTCTGTATATGTCATTGGTACGGCTTCATCTAGAATACTGTGCCCAGTTCTGTATAGGTCATTAATACGGCTTCATCTAGAATACTGTGTCCAGTTCTGTATAGGTCATTGGTACGGTTTCATCTGGAATACTGTGCCCAGTTCTGTATATGTCATTGGTACGGCCTCTTCTAGATACTGTGTTCAGTACTGTATGGGCCATTGGTGCGGCCTCATCTAGAATACTGTGCCCAGTACTGTATAGGTCCTTGGTACAACCTTATCTAGATACGGTGCCCAGTTCTGTATAAGTCACTGGTACGGCCTCATCTTGAATACTGTGCCCAGTTCTGTTTAGGTCATTGGTGCGACCTCATCTAGATACGGTGCCCAGTTCTGTATAGGTCATTGGTGCGACCTCATCTAGATACTGTGTCCAGTTCTATATAGGTCATTGGTACAACTTCATCTACAATACTGTGCCCAGTTCTGTATAGGTCATTGGTGCGGCTTAATCTAGAATACTGTGTCCAGTTCTGTATAGGTCATTGGTGCGGTCTCATCCAGATAGAAGACTGTGCCCAGTTCTGTATACTGTAGGTCATTGGTGCGGTCTCATCTAGAATACTGTGTCCAGTTCTGTATAGGTCACTGGTACGTCCTCATCTAGAATACTGTGCCCAGTACTGTATAGGTCATTGGTACAACCTTATCTAGATACTGTGTCCAGTTCTGTATAAGTCACTGGTACGGCCTCATCTAGAATACTGTGCCCAGTTCTGTATAGGTCATTGGTGCGGCTTAATCTAGAATACTGTGTCCAGTTCTGTATACTGTAGGTCATTGGTGCGGCCTCATCCAGATACACTAGTGTCCAGTTCTGTATAGGTCACTGGTACGTCCTCATCTAGAATACTGTGTCCAGTTCTGTATAAGTCACTGGTACGGCCTCATCTAGAATACTGTGTCCAGTTCTGTATAGGTCATTGGTATAGCGTCATCTAGATACTGTGCCCAGTACTGTATAAGTCACTGGTACGGCCTCATCTAGAGTACTGTGTCCAGTTCTGTATAGGTCATTGGTACAGCGTCATCTAGATACTGTGCCCAGTTCTGTATAGGTCACTGGAACCCTGAGAAAAATTACTACACAGAAAGGGTAGTGGACAAGTGGAATAGGCTCCCATCAGAGGCGGTAGTGATATAAGGACATCCTTACACAGAAATAAGGATCAACTTTGGTTGGAAATTCTATATTTCTCCCTTGTGGTAGAAGAACAGTTTCCTCAGAAGATGTCTGTTTTGCGTTTACTTTTTGTACAAATACCATATACAGTACTGTAACATTCCATAATGTAGCTGTAGGTGTTACCGGACAGGAGCAGATCCCTGATACAGGAAGTACAGCGGCAGTCATACGTATTGCCAATACCGCCGATCTATTACAGTACGATGAGGACAGAACGCCTCGCGGCTGCAGACCACAGCTATGTTATTGGGAAGGTTAGGGAGACCGAGCCCAGACAAATTCCTAATCTCGGATAACTCAGCCCTACTGGCAAATGCCCAGGTTGCAAAATGGCCCATCCAGACCTGGCTGTATTTTTAAAAATTTTGCGTTATTAAGTGTATTAGGGGGAAACCGTTCCAAACTTTACTATCAGTTTACACAAAAGACAAATGGTCTATTCATATAATTTAAGAATAAGTAAACAGAAAAGCAAGAAGGATCGGGAGGAACTTTGAAGACCTAGTTAAAAAATGACTACTATTTCCAGCCATGTTATAACGGCTATAGAGGATTTTCCATCTCCACATTTACAAAAATAAATTCCCACGTACAAGGTTTTCAACTCTAAAGGTCATATTTTCCAACTAAATATGCTATTTATATACTAAATTCTGCTGCCTCCTGGGCTGTGTGAGGCCATACCTTGGGGTGTGGTCTTGATAGTTAGAAGGCGTGGCCTTAATCATCTGAATTTTTCTATCGTGATCGTTGAGATCCCATGACACCGGCGGTTACACCATAATACACAGTTTGCCCCTTGCTATTATTTTAGTGTCACTGTGCACCTATTGCAGGAGAGAATACGAAACTTTCAGCACCGTACTACACAAAGGCGAGATAGGATACAGTTATGATGAAGGGTTAAAGAAAAAATGTAAGTTTTAAAGGTCCACTTTAAAGGCCAGTGTTGGAATGTTTATGCTGCATATGAGGAAACAAGATTTTTTTTTTTATAATATTATTATTATCATTTTTATTACATAATTTTTGAGCCATTTCTCTTTCTGATGCCTCCTGACGGCGCTGTTGAGCGTACACCCTGTGTAACGCATGCGGCATATGCGAATCCCGGCATTTGCATGCGAGTGAGTGTGTACGCTTACACATCCAATCACAGGCAGCCGCACAAATTTAAAACTCATTCAATGGTCGCTCACCATCAAATGTTTTTTTTTTTATCGGTTCGTGGATAACAGTAAGATCTATACTTACTTTTATCGTGGACGGAGATGCCCGAATTGGAGGCGGGCGCTGGTGTCCTGTGACGCCAGCCTCCCGCCCCAAGCACATGCGCAATCGTTAAAAAATTATTAAAGGAGCATCGGCATTGCGCGCAGATTGCATGAGGCCCCGAATCAGGCCCTATAAGTTTCAGAAACCGCCACCAGTTGCCGACACCGGCTTAGCTGACCATAAATTGCAAAGGAACATCACTATTATTATCACATGGAAGCAGCTCAGCACTTAAATACAGACATGAACAGATAACACATCGGCAATTTCGCCATCCGTACGTGACCCCACGGACAACCAACGCCTTTGTACCGCGCCTCCGCCTCTCACACACACACACACAGACACACATCCGCGGTGACACCTTCAAGTGACTTGATAAATCAGTCTGGGGGATAATGCCTGGTGTTTTTTTCAAGGCACGGAGCTTCTAATGACCGTCGTTCCACAGAGAACATGTCCCGTTCCATGAAACCGCTCTGTGTTCTGGTGTAAATCTGTAGAAAAATAAAGCGGGGCACCTGCGTTAGCCATTTATTACGCCTTTGGACAGGGCTCCTGGCGTGGACAGCCCTACCTTACATTTTGAGGTTTTCGTTGCCATTTTTTTTTCCTTTCCAAACGCTTTTCAGCACTAAATAAATCTTACTCATTTTACAGTTCTCTGAAACACTCCTGACCATGTTAGCTTAGCCTATTATTGATAACTTAGCAGTTGTTTAAAATGATTACCATGAGAGGCAGGAATACATTTCTCCGCAGAACACTCGGGGCTTCTGTGCTCCGGGATTTTTTAAGGCGAATGTGTTAAGTAAGTGTTCCCGTCTAGAGCGGAGTGGAGGACATATTTCATCAGACGCTGCAAGAGTTTTTAACCCAGTGGCGGGGACGGACGTGTTCAGCGAGAGAGAGAAAACAGGGCCCGGGAATTGCGCAATGGCTGCACGGCATCTGGGAAAGCTGAACTTTAATTAAAAACAACGTTTACAACAGAAAATCCCCAAAATGTAAACTTACTAGCTGTAGTTTATATGAAACGTTATGGCTTTGCCACAGTTATGTACATTTAATTATTAAAGAATTTATGTTATTCCTTTTACTTTTTTTTTTTTAAACAAATGAACCAAAGTTAAAGTGGACCGGATTGAGTTGTACGCAATTCCGATAGTTTGTGCACAGCTTCGATGTTTTCAGATCTGTGCATGCACGGGATCTTTACGGATCTCCATGCAATAACAGGCGGGGGATATGGTAGGCACCGCCAGCCCATAAAACGCTTGGGCACGTCTAGAGTTTTTTTTCGACACATAAAATAGGTCAACAGGGTCGAAAGGTCAACAATAAAAAGGTCAATAGGCCACCATAGTTTTTCACGTTTTTTTTGTGCCGATAGGCGGTATTTCATTCCTTACCATCCGCTAGGGTGTGGAGGGGGAATATAAATGTGTGCCTAACGCAGCGAGGCTCCATGCCCGAAGCATGCAGGGGCGGATTGGCCATAAAACTCACCGGGAAGTTTCCCGGGAGGCCGACCACAGTGAGGCCGAAAGATGTGGGGCTGGTGTGTAGCACGCCTGCGCTGCCCACACAATTCGGCCGGGTGCCATTACATATTGTAATTGTACAGCTGAGCCGCAGCCTCAGCGGCAGGTTGCAGCCCATGTCCCAGCCCAGTTCGGCCTCCTCTCCTCCCCCCATGTGGCCACGCCTCCTCGCACCCGCTGCTGAGGAGTGAGGACTTTCCTCCTCCCGAGTGTGGCCCACCTCCTCCTCTCCTTAATTACATACCTTGTCCCCGTCTATCAGCGCCGCACTGTGCCCCATGGCATCTGTCATCATCATCACGCGCTCTCTAGCGCTGGAGAGAGGCTCCACCCGCTGACAGATGCCGGGGCTGAGTACATACAGATACCACCGAGGCCCCCCTCACCCAAACCGGGCCACACTGCATCACAGCGCAGAGTACCACAGATGCAAGCTGTGCCCGCCCCTACCCCAGCAGCAGAGCCGGGTGCTATGTAATAGCATGCTGGAGGAACAAGTCTGCGGGACCAGGCATTCCAGGAAGAAACACCTGCACGCACCAACAACTGCAGGTCAGTGCTCCTTCATCGCCAGCCCAGTTAACCCTACTGTTACTGACTCCCCCCATCCCAGTGCCCCCCCCCCGTGCGTGGGGCTTCGCGGGACCCGATGGGGGCGGAGCTAAACGTGACCCGGTCGGGGGGCGGAGCTACATGGTTTAATGGCTGCTGCTGCTGCTGCCTGGGCCAGAGGGAGAGGGAAAGGACAGGAGATGCTGCTGTGCAACCACAGTTCCAGGCTTTCCCAGAACCAGCCAGACTGCCCTCTGTGCATGTTCCAAAGGTAAGGGTGTGGGTATTTGGTATGTGTTTATATTTGGGGGGTGGGTTAGGCTGGGGGGGGGGGGGGGTTATGCTCAAGGAAGGGGGGTAAGTGTTAGGCTGAGGGGGGGGGGTGGTAAGAGTTAGGCCTCAGGGTATGAGGGTTAACCCCTTGAGTGGTGGGTTTTGCTGGGGAAGGACAAACCTACCAGGTCAGCTTTGTCCTGTCCCAGCAAAACCCACCACAGGAATTTGGAAGCCCCCCCTCCCTCACCACTGCTCCGGCGTTAGTTAGCCAGAGCTTCCCTGCCACCGCTGTCCCCGCTGCCTTAGCCGCCTGTCACATTCAGCAGTGATGTCAGTGGCAGGCTGGGGGATGTTCGCGGCGGCGCAAGATTACTCGGGTGCCTGAGCGCTCCCGAGTCCTCCCGAGCCGTGCCGACCATACCCGAGCCTGCCGCCGACGTCCCTGTAAAATGAGTGACGGCTGGCGGGCGGGTCAGGGGAGCTCCGGCGTACTGATCGTCGCAGCAAAGGTGATGGGGGGACTGGAGGTTTGTGATGGGGGATGGGCTCTAGAAGTGATGCGCCAGTGGTGTTCCCCTGGACACCACTAGCGTGCACCTATTGTATATTAGTGGCATGCCCGGAGATTTTCCGGGACAGCCCACTGCGGCAGTGCAGCTGAGTCCGTAAAATCTCTGGGCATACCACTCAAGGGGTTAAGCATTATCCTGTGGGGGGTCAGGATGGAGGGTTAGGGAGCTCGTCGGTGTAATAGAACACATGCCACAAGGTTTGTCAGCATTATAGAGCGCACATGCGGGATGATTTAGTGTGTAGTCGGATATCGTGCAGGGTAAGGGAGTGTGTCAGTGTGATATTGCGCAGGCTGCAGGGTGAGTGAGTGCGTCAGTGTGATATAGCACAGGGTAAGGGAGTGCATCAGTGTGTTAGAATGCAGGGTGAGGGAGTGCGTCAGTTTGATATAACACAGGGTGAGTGAGTGCATCACTGTGATAAAACACAGGAAGCATGGTGAGTGAGGGCTTCAGTGTGATAGAGGGCAGGGTGAGGGAGTGCGTCAGTGTGATAGAACGCAGGCAGCATGGTGAGGGTGTGTGTCAGTGTGATATTGCGCAGGGTGAGTGAGTGCGTCAGTTTGATATTGCACAAGGTGAGGAGGTGCATCAGTGTGATAGAGCGCAGGCCGTAGGGTGAGTGAGTGCGTCAGTGTGATATAGCGCAGGGTGAGGGAGTGTGTCAGTGTGATATGGTGAGGGAGGGCTTCAGTGTGATAGAGTAGGGTGAGGGTGTGTGTCAGTGTGATATAGCACTGGCTGCAGTGTAAGGGAGTGTGTTGGTGTTACAGAGCCCTAGCCGAGGGGTGAGGGAGCACGTCAGTGTGATAGAACAAAAGGCCACGGGTTGAGGGAGTGCGTTAGTGTGATAGAACGCAGGCCGCTGTGTGAGGTAACGCGTCAATGTGGTAGAGATCAGGCCACAGGGTGAGGGAGCGCTTCGGCGTGATAGAATGCAGGGTGAAGGTCAGTATGATAGAGCACAGGCCAAAGGGGCAGAGAGTCAGTTTATGTTGCAGCATGGGAAGGAATTGATGACGTTCGATGGGGAAGGGGGGGCAGAGATAACAGTGTATGGGGCCCCATTACGGTGTGTGGTATATTCTGTAATTTGTATAACTAGTGGTGGACTCCACGTGCCCCCTGTCATTTAGGTGATTCTTTTTTTTTATCTAGTTTTTTAATCTGACACCAGAAGCAAGAGCCGAGAGCTGGAGTCTGAACCTCGCTGGAGCCTGACCCTCAAAGCTGCCTGGAGCTGACACCAGAAGCAAGAGCCAGGAGCTGGGGTAAGAACTTTGCGCTAGCCGGAAGCTGACATCTAGAAGCAGGAGCCGGGAGATGGGGTCTGACCCTCGCAGCTGTCGGGAGCTGGCAACCAGAAGCGGGAGCCGTGCAGCAGCCGGGAGCTGACAGGTAAGTCGGGAGGTCTAGCGCAGCTTAGGGTGTGGCAGTATGGCCCTCTACCTCACAAGCTACTTCACAACACACTTGCACCAATGTTACATCACTCCATCTTTCTCTCTCTGACCTCTCCGTCCCTCTCTCTCTCTATCCACCCCCCTGATTTCTCCATTTCACTCTCCTCCCCTTCTCTCCCTCTCTCTTCATCTCTCCCTTTTCTTTGTCTCTCTCTCTCTTCCTCTCTCTCCCATTTCTCCTCCCCATTCTCTCTCTCTCCCCCTCCTTAGCCTCTATCTCTCCCTCCTTCTCATCCTTTGTCTCTCCATTTCCCTCTACCCCACTCTCTCTATCCCCCTCCTTTCTCTCCCTCCCCGCCTTCCCCTCTATCCCCGCTCCTCCCTCCCCCCCATCTCTTTCTGTCACCTCTCTCTGCTGTCATCCAATGCCTCTACCTGCCATCCTCTGTCACACATTGCCTTCCCCTGGCATCACCACTTACTACCTCTTTTACTCTCTCCCTGAGGTCAAACACTGCTTCTCACTGTCACCCTTTGTCTCTCCCTGTTAATCACTGCCCCTCTATATCCCACTATCCTTCCCCTTTATCCACTACATCCCCATCTACCTCTCCCCGTGTGACTGTCACTATCTCCCCATTTACCTCTCTCTCCTGTCGGTCTCTGCCTTTATCAGACATCACTCTTTGCCTCCCCTTGTTACCTTTTCACTGTCCACTGCCTCTCTACATCATTCCCTTTGAGACCATGCCAATGTGAGGCCATTGCCACTGTTCCAGGAGCTCGCACAAATAATCTCTCCCACTGTTGTGGTGCCCTGTCACTTTTTTCTGGATCTGCCCCTGGGTATTACGGTGTGTGGCATAATGTGTAATTGGCATTACATTGTTGAGTAATATGTATTTGGCATAACAGAATTTTTTTTTTTGGCTGGGGGAGCACAATTTCTAGTTACGCCACTGGTAATCCTGTGTCATTTCTATGTCACTGTAGCGGTTCAGTTTTTCTTTTACATAAAACTAATTGATTTGTGCTCAACAGCGCTTGTTGCATCTAAAAACACCAGCTAAACCGGTCTAAAGTCCTGGTTATGGCCCCCAAATTGCTGTTTGGTCCCCCAAACCACAGACCTTTTTTTAACATTTCCTCTCCCTGTCACCTCCCTGGTATCACCCACTGTTTCTCACCCTCTCCTCCGCTGCCTGTAACCCTCTGCCTTGCATCAACCACTGCCTTTCCCTTTACCCATTGCCTCTCCTATCATCCTCCCTCTGTCCCCTACTGCTGGTCTCCCTCTCACTGGCCATCTACTGCCTCTCCCTGGTATCAGCCACTGCCTCTCCCCTTTCCCCTCTTCTTGTGTCACACAATGCCTCTTACCAACTTTATGTCATCCTCTCCCTGACATCACCCATTTACACTCCCTGTCACCCTCTCCAGTCACAGTTTGCTTATATTTGTCACCTATTGCCTCTCTGCCTCTCCCCATCATGATGGTCTCTTCCTGTCACTATCTGCATCTCCATCACCATATTTTTGTCATCCTCTTGCCCACAGCTTCTCTTTTTCTTTTTTCCTTTTTCTGTTCTCACATCTGTGGATGGTGTTATTGGAACAGGGACACCAGAAAAATAGGTGCTCTCAATGGGGTTTTAACTATGGGCTGTTACCCATGGGCCAGTAATTTTTACATGCCACACAGGCTAAAATTTGCCAGTCAGCCCCAGTGCATGTGTAATGTGCGACGGGGCGTCATGATGTCACCGCGCACATTACTACATGCACAAACTGTGCTGGGCCAGGACGGGTGGATGCCCGCCAGACCACGTGAAAATGTCTGAGCACCCGCCGCAGCTAAATATAAAGAGTTGTGCACACTGTCTGCAGTGTGCTGGTGCAGAAGACTGCCAGAGGTAACCAGTAAGTAATAAGCACTGATTAAGCAGAATTATTTTAGTTTAGTTTGTGTCCTCTCCTGCCTCCACTGCCTGCTTTTTCCAATCCCTTCCAGTCTCAATCCAGAGGTAGTAGGTGATGAGGGTGCTGCCATGTGTCATGCTTGCCTTCCCTCCTGAAAATTGGGTCCCCCTCCTGGCCCCCAATCATCTTGGAGCCCCTGCACCCCCCTTCCCTGCACCTACAAATGCTGGAATTCATGCTGTCCCCGGGGGGGGTTAAAAGGTAGGCAATTATGCCATCCGTTTAATTCCAGCAGTGCCTCATGTGTGCCATATGATTCCAGGAGTGTCCCATGTATCAGTCCGGGAGTGCTGCCATGTGTGCTGCATAGTTCCAGGAGTACCGATGTGTGTGCAGTATTATTATAGAGGTGATGCAATGTGTGCCGTCTCAGTCCATAGGTGCCGCCATGTGTGCTGTATCAGTAGAGGGCAGCTATGTTGTTTTTTTTTTTTTATAATTAAAATATATATATATTTTTTTTCTTACTGCCAGGTTGCTGTTAAGTGTGCCATATCAGTCAAGGGGTACGGCCGTGTGTGCTGTATAATTTCAGGGGTGTGGCCATGTGTGCAGTATAATTTCAGGCGTGCTGCCATATGTGCTGTATAATTTCAGGGGTGCCGCTATGTGTGCTGTATAATTTCAGGGGTGCCGCTATGTGTGCAATATAATTCTTGGGGAGCTGGCTTTTTTTTTTTTAATAAAAAGAAAAAAAAGGTGTTGTATTTTTTTCTTACTGCCAAGTTACTGTTAAGTGTGCCATATCAGTCAAGGGGTCATGTGTGCTGTATAATTCCAGAAACTATTGATGCTTTAGTCTTGCCTGTCACCGATGTCTCTTAATATAGTGATGTAGCAATACTTCCTACTGTTATGCTGGCTCCTCCCATTTTTGACCCGTTGCGGCCTACATGAGGCCACTTTCCTCAAAATTTCCAGGGCCACTTTTAGACCCCAATCCGCCCCTGGAAGCATGGCAAGACATGAGTGGTGACGCGGTACACTGATACAGTGTCCATGTTGACTTCGAAATTGGGGATAATGAACGTTAAAATCTTGTGTCGACCTTTTGACTGCCAACTTTCCAATTGTCAACCTAATGCTTGTGTCAATGCTCTGACCACGTCGACCAATTTCTGTGTTGACCTAATATATGTCGATCTTCATAGATCCATACCCCCCCCCCTCCCCCCCCCCCCCAGCCATCTACTTCCCGTCAATCACAAGGTGGATGGCTAGCGAAGGAAACAAGTACCGGATTTCTTCGCTAGAAGACAACGAGCATGAATACTACAGGACGTACGCAGGGTCCATCTATCGATAATAGGCCGCTGTGCGACTTTGGCCTCAATAGGGGTCATTCACTGTACTCATATTGCATACATAAGATCAGTGACGGCAGGTGGGGCTGCAGCACAGTCCAAAATTCAAATAGGGGAGCAACACCAACTGCCAGTGAGTCCGGGTCAGCAATGTTTGGAGTGGCAGTTGGTCTGGCTCCCCTATTTATATATATATATTTGGAATGTCCTGCAGCCCCACCTCTGGAGCCGCCACTGCATAAGATAGTTGTTGTTTTTGGGTTGTGGGAGAAAACCGGAGCACCCGGAGAAAACCCACGCAAACACGATTAGAACATACAGACTCCACACAATTAGGGCTATGGTGGGAATCAAACCCATGACCTCAGTGCTGTGAGGCAGTAATGTGAACCATTACACCACTACACTATTATTATTATGGGGGGGGGGGGGGGGGGGTGGTATTTTATTTGTTCTTTTTACTTTATTTCCTATGATGCCTCCCCTCAATACCATTTAATCCACTGCTGCTCTTGATGTTTATGGTGTTGTTTTCTATACTGATTGATCGCAAAGCACAGAGCGCCACCTATAGGTAAATTAATGGTAGTGTCACTCAAAGCATTTCTGATTCTTTTTATCAAGTTTTCCAAAATGTTGCTTGGAAATTGAACCCTGCAAAATGGTAAATCCATGGTCATATTTTCCACTTGTATATTGACAATTGCATGTTTCTGGTATAAGATTCATGGCTGTAAAATAACACAAATCCCATATACTAGGAGGGGGCGGAACTGGAGGAGATTAATGACATCATTTTATTTATATCGCCACACGTACAGTAGTAATAAACAGTTCTGTGTCTTATAAATGAGACCCATATTATTCCTGTTTCCATTACATTTATTTCTTCACGTTTCTGTAGTCAACTAATGTGTAATAAACTTGAGATTTGGTGACAGTTTCCTATTAGTCTCTAAGGGGTCGATTTACTAAGCTATGGTGAAATATAGGGGGAATTCAATTGTGGTGGAAATAGCGGCACTCGTCTATTCCATGCCGCTGTTACCGACACCATTGAAGGCCGTCAGATCTGACTTTTTTAAAGTTGGATCTGTTTTTTTCGGAAATGACAGCGGAATGTTGAATTTTCGCCTGTTTTTCATACTTGCCTACTTTGGATTTCACCTCTCCGGGAGAAGCCCGGAGAGGCAACACGTCAGGGGGCGGGGGCAAGGCTGACACCACTTGGCCTCGCCCCCCATGCCTAAAAACGCTGTGATTCGCGGGCAGTGGAGAGAGGGTGGGGCTTAAATGACGCGAAATGCAGTGATAAGTGTTAAGCCCCGCCCCCTCCCTTCGGATCCGCAATTTTACAGTAATTAAACCAGTGGGCAAGGGGGGAGCGGGAGCAATCACCAAAAAGTAGGAGACTTGCCCACCTTACCAGGGGGGCGGGAGAAGGACCCGATTTTCGGGAGGCTCCCGGCCATTCCGGGAGGGTAGGCAATCCTGCTGTTTTTCAACAATCTGCGCCAGTTTTAGCCTATCCGTGGACATTCCGACATTTGAAACATTGAATTACGACTGTCATGTGCCTGCCAGAAGTGCTTGCTACCCTTCTGAGTGAGATCAGCAGTGCTGTAAAGTGTTACTGTGCAGGGCAAATCCGTCTAGCACAAACTGCATTCTTCACATAAAGGGGAGAGAGATAAAGTACCAACCACTCCATTCATAACTGTCATGTTACAGGCTATGATTGATGACAGGATTTGGTTGGTTGGTACTATCACACGCTCCAAGGCTAAGCAAATAGACCCCCTGTATTTTTTTGGGAAAAGTTGGATAACAGAGAGAAATACAGTAGCTTGCACTGCACTGCACTGCTCTGTCAAAAGATGGGGATTCTAACAAAGACAGCAGTGTAAAACCATAGTTGCCTACTCTCCAGGAAGTTGCGGAAGGCTCTTGATTTTTGGGATAGGCCCCGCACCCTAGGAAGAGCAGGTAGATATCCTGTATCCTGCCTACACCCTAGTGAAGCAGGGCATTTGCGTGTTTGTGGGGAGGGGCTAAACCAATGCGAATCACATCATTTTAGCCATGACCACTTCCTGCGGACCGGCGAATCATGGCAGTTTTGTTAAATCCAGAGCCAGCCTCCGAAGTTCCCTGCAGCTTCTCCTACCCAGACGTGTGTAGATGAATACTAGACAGACAGATAGATAGATAGATAGATAGATAGATAATAAATGCTCCTCTTTGTGTTTCATAAGACGTATGCGGTATTCCTTAAATAAATAGTCTGATATAACCTTGGCATTTATGTAAACCACATAATAAAATTTATGACTATACTGTTACCATTGCGTAATACTGCATGGTATGATGTATATATAATAATACGATTCAAGAGACTTTAGAGAAAGTTATTAGCTCTTATATATATATATATATATATATATATTTGCAATTTGGATAAGCGTTAAGAGTCTCACTCTAAAATTGTTTTTCATTTGTTAGTTTCAATGTTAGTCTTTTTTTTAAGGTAGAAAATATATTTTTGCCTCCTGACAATAAATATAAAACGTTTATTATCTCTTATCAAGGGCCAGATGTAATAAACTTGAAAAGTGATAAAATGGAGAGTGATAAACCACCAACCAATCAGCTCGTAACTGCCATGTCACAGGCTTGGATTGAGAAATTGCAGGTAGTAGTTGATTGGTTGGTGGTTTATCACTCTCCATTTTATCACTTTTTAAGGTTTGGTACATCTTGCCCCTAATCCTTATTGAGCAGAATTCATTTTCACATTATCAGGCTTGTATAACACCTCATTGGACTATCATCAATAACTTGAATTCTCTTTCTTACTTCGTTATCTTCTTGTTTGTGCACTTTTGGACCCTTCACCAAAAGGAAAAACAAAACTGGAAGATAATTTGCATCAAAAATGTTAAATCTCTCCCATCGTCATTTTTTTATGCAAAATATGGATCAGATAACACATAATGTCAAATATTACAGGGTTTTATTTGTTGACATTTTTTTTTAGCCATATACCTAAATAATTACAGGTAATTTACAAAAGCTCCTAAAAATAAAAAAAGTGTGATGTTTCCCATAGCGACCATCCAGATTCTGTCTATCATTTTCTAGGATGCAATGGGATGGGCAATATCACCTCTTTTCATTTTTAGAAGCCTAATGCCCCTTTCAGACCGCACTTTTTACCCGTTATTTTGCTGGTTTTTTACCGTTTTAAAACGGTAATTTGTGCAGTCTGAAAGGTGCAGAGTGAATTTACTGGTTCTATTGAACTGGTATTTCTAAACGGTAATAAAGCAGGGTCCTACCCGTTTCAGACCCGTTTTTTTTCATCCACTGTTTTCTATGGGTTAAAACAGGTTCAGTGTTGTGAAGGAACAAAAACTGCATTGAAATACCGTTTAAGGACAAAAACTGCATTGAAATACCATTTAAGGACAGAAACTGCACTGAAATACCGTTTAAAGACATGCGGTGTGAAAGGGGCTTTAGCTGGCAGACCCGTTTTTAGAAATGTTTTAAAATACCTGGTCAAAGACAATTTTGCGGTCTGAAAGCAGCATTAGTACGTACCTCATATTGTCCAATCTGGCTGGTTGGAACAAAAATCGGGTAATATATAGGTGCAAATAGTAAATTATATTTTTTTTAAAACACTGAAAATCAGTGACAGAAATTGTCACACACATTGGATCAATCCACTTGATTTAACCAATTTGTCTGAATGACCGAATTTGTCACTTCATTTAAGACCAAATATTTAATTGTAATTCGTTCCCATAAATTGCCAGATTTTTTTTTTCCAACCAGCTAGATTGGACAATAAATCTTTAGGTGTATGGCCAGATTTAGAAACAGCTGGATGTATTAAAGGCAAAATCATTAGAAAATGGGCAAAAAAATTGTGATTTGCAATCAGGACCATTTTGTGAGTGTACGGAATACAAATCATCAGCTGCAAGTTCACTAGTTATCAGCAAATGCATTGAATAAAATTGTCTAATAATAGCGGTGTCCTTGACCGGTGAGACGCAAAACTGATGCAAAAATCTGCATTTAGCTGGACTTTTCTGTCTGCCCAGAACATATTACAGTGGCTCACTAATCATATGTATTAAGTAGTCAATAATCACTCATTTTTTAAGGGGCCAAAAAACAAGAAAATATGTTTAAGGTACCCATTTATTTAATTAATTCATTATTGAGGCAAGTAAATACTATATAATAAAAATAAAAATAATATATTTATTATGCACCAATTATATTACACCACAACTGCCAGCATGCAAGTGTTGGCATCCTTAATCTAAAATTATTATTCAATTTAGAAATATTTGTTCCCCTTAATATTTATTCAGTACTGTATTGTCTGGATTATTAAAAAATAGATTTTTTTTTCTATGTATTAATAATTTATCTCCAGTAAATTAATTAGTTGTGTTCCATAAATCTATATTAAAAATATATCTGCATGATTTAAATACAGTAATTTTTTTATTATGTAGTATTAATTTGCCTCCAGTAATAAAATGAATTAATTGCGCTCCTGAAATATATCTGCATGGTTAAATATATATTATTATATTATTATTATTATTATTATTATTATTATTATGTAGTAGTAGTAGTAGTAGTAGTATTGATTTGTCTCCATTTGTCTATATTTATAGATGACAAATTAATTAATTGTCATCTATAAATATATTTGTGCAAATTTTTGGAGAAAATAAGTGAAGTTTATTTCCAACCCGCTGATTTTTTTTGCACCAGGGAATTGCATATTTAGCCTCCAAACCACTGGGTATTAAATTGCAAATGATGTAAATGGTTATCAACAAAAACACAATGAAAAAAAAAACAAATAACTATGTATACCTTAAAACATGCAATTTTCAGGGCGTCAATGTAAGCAACATATAGAAGACTATTATTATTATAATTATTATTATTATCATCATTATTATGTATCCACATAGAATTTGTATATATGTAGGCGAATGCAAATTAGTCATTTTTAATAAATAAATCAAAACATTTCTGGACTATATTGAAGTATAATAGATGTTTATCAAGATTTTTTAAGGGGAACACTTTTTCATTCACTGTTATTGAAGTGCATTTTACTAGTACATCTACACATTAGAGCACCTGTCCGGTATATATTGCATTTTCTATATCATATCCCATTACTGCAGCAGAGGACAGACAGATTAATGAAGCAGTGTGTTATGTTATTTCAGCATTAAGAATGTACACAGTCAGAATGCATTCACCGGAATATCATATGTTCCGAACATCATTCAAAGTGGTGACATGGGTGTTATGTCATACGTGACATGTCGGCAAACAGGAATGTCGACATCGTATATGGCATCTCTGCAGGCTGCACCCCTGAGGGTTATTTTATTTATTTGCAAAACTATCCCACAGATTCCTTCCAGTCTCCGGCATTAGTGATGAGAATTAAAATGATACCATAGAAAAGATCACGCTGGGCACCACTGAGTATGTCTGAAAAAAGTAACGACTGTCATATACTGCAGTTATGCCAAATGTTGTGGCAATCAATCACTTTTGTCATAAAGATTTTTATTTGAGATAATACCACGATTTTGCTGATTGCGAATTTACTAAGCAGCAAATTGCATGTCAAACAGACCAAATCACCATCGGAACCAACATTGTCAAAAAAAGGTTGGTATCAATGCAAATCACAAAGTTACTGACAATTGTTTTTGTGAATTCACTCAAACTCAATGTTCAATGCTCCAAATCAATGCTCTTGCTTTCAGTAAGCCCGTTTGGGCGTTTATTCAGATCTATAGATTGTAAGCATGAGAGCAGGGCCCTCCTACCTTTTGACTGTCTGTGAATACCCTGTTTTTTGTATCACTGTCTCCTTTTGTAAAGCGCAACGGAATATGATGCTCTGTATAAGAAACTGTTAATAAATCTGATCGTAGTACAAATTTGTTCTCAAAATGGGCAAAACCATGTGCACTGCAGGTGGGGCAGATGTAACATGTGCAGAGAGAGTTAGATTTGTGTGAGTTATTTTGTTTCTGTGCAGGGTAAATACTGGCTGCATTATTTTTACACTGCAATTTAGATTTCAGTTTCACTTTCAAATGTAACTCTGCACATGTTACATCTGCCCCACCTGCAGTGAACATAGTTTTGCCCATTTTGAGAACAAATTTGTACTGCGATCAGATTTGAATAAGGGCCTTGGTGCAGAGGTGAGATCTGTGTATACGTTTGTGTTTTAAGTGTAATAAAACAAATCCATGCGGGGTCCCCCCTCACTCTACTGCTTAATCAGCACTGGATTTTGTGAGTCGGCCCCAGTTTTGGAAATATTTGAGAAAAATGCAAAGGGTTCCGCTGTAATACCGAAATCCAGAACCGGCTCTTACTAGCGGGGAGTAATGCCATAGCCATGGGACACATCGACCAAAGCATTAAACCCCTATCTACTTGTCATCCCTGGCCATGGATTCCTGGGGAAGAGGGGATCCCCCCAAAAAATGTCTCCCCCCCCTCTCCAATGCACCCAAGGCCTATGCTGAAGCCCGGGGCAATGCATGACAACCCGTGCGCTTTAGGTGCCGAGTTGATAGTGTTCAGTTAAAGGTAGAATTTTAAAGGAGAAATACAGCCTCCTCCGCATGTACGTACTTGGAGAACCATAATCAATACCAGCCTGGCTATGATAGACATCCAGCCCTCCCACAGCTCATCAGCATCCTGCTCCAATACAAATGACAGAAACCATGAGGGTTCCGGGATTCGTGGAGAGGCGCTAAATGTGTACAGTATACACCGATAGCTCCTCTAGGTCCGGCTTGTTTGGAAAATTCTTTTTTTTTTTTAATGCTCTGGATGCTACTGGACAAGTGGACTGATCTTCTCTAAGGGGTAGGTGAGAATAGATTTCCCCTCCCCCTTACATTTAGCAGATTCTACTTAGAAAAGAGGATCGAACATGTCAGGGTATAAGTTGAGTATATGTAAAGGTGCCCACACACGGTAAAGATATATTAAATGATATGGCCGTTTCCAACCAATTGGAACAACCGATTGTTTAATAACTTACCATGTGTGGGCACGATCATGATCAAATGCAGGTGCCCGCGGGGCATTCATCCAGCCTGCTGATCACTTCAGCAGGTGGAAATATGAACAACCCATCAAGCAGAATTTGGCCACATCATTCCTTCATTGCATGATGAATGATGTGGTCATGACCCCTGGCTCCTGCCAGCGGCATCACCCGCTCCCCCCTCCTGCGTTAGCGGCGGGGGGCAGGAGATTTCTAAACTCCCGTTCGAATGAATGAGCGGCCAGTGATTTGCTGAGAGTGCTCATTCAGCCAATCAGCTGATTGCCCACCTGCCACTACTGCAGCCTCTCTCCCGTCAGTGACATCTCCTGCTCCTCCCCCCAACCCCCGACCACAGTCACCTTCTGATGGGTCACATGGATAGATATTGTGTCCAATACAATATCTATCCTATTTCCCTAGAAATCCAGAACACCCCTCTGTTCATTTACTCAATCGTTCTGTGTGTGGCGATGATCAGGGGTGTTCTGGATTTCAAGGGAAATTGGATAGATATTGGATTGGACACAATATCTACCCGTGTGTGGGCACCTTTATAGTGTGTTTATTAATGTAATACTGTCAATAGTGGGTGTGTACTGTCTTTATTGTATTAGTTCTTCTTCAGGAGGATTATAGGTACCAGCGAGCCCTTAATACTCTGCATGCTGGTGCTTGCAGTTCCCCAAGGACAGGCTTGCTGGTACCTATAGTCCTCCTGTAAAAGATCATATATTTCTACCTTTAATTGAATGCTACCAACTCGGCACCTACCATCCAGGGGTACTCTGGATTGCCCCAGGATTCAGGCCAAGCCTTGGGTGTCCTGGAGAGAGGGGACCCCTTTATTGGGGGGTTCCCACTTCCCCAGAAATGCTGTTTGTTCAAAATACCGGGGGACCCCAATGCACTTTTCCTCCATATTCCCAGAACCAGGATCGTCTTAAGAGCCCAAAGCTGGTTCATTGAAATGCCATCCACCACCCCCCAGGTCACCAAGCCCAGTGATGTTTATAGGGGGGGGGGTGTTTATATATTGGGGGGGCTGATTTAAAAAAAAAAAACTTTATTACACATACAAGTTACAACACATAAGATTGGACAGATCTTGATGATCCTTGGATGGTTTCGCATCAAACATGTTGCTTTATCGCAGCTTATTCCCTCCTCACAACGCTGCACAATTCGACTCAATCATCTATAGAAAGACAATACACCAGCCAAAACAATTCTTAGCAAATGTGCGGTCTGCGGTGCACAAACGTTCTTGTATTAAAGGGCAATAACGGATCGCACCCAAAAATGATTATTAGTACACTTCCCCTTAGGAGAAGGTGATTATTTTGCAGACCTCAAATAAGCAGTGCTGGGGGATTCTGCACCCTTGCTATGCCCCATTCCCGAAAATGAGTCATTGGGTGAGATGTACTAAGCTTAAAAAGTGATAAAATGGAGAGTGATAAACCAGCAGCCAATCAGCTCCTACTTGTCATTTTTTAAACACAGCCAGTGTAGGAGGCAGGTAGGAGCTGATTGGCTGGTGGTTTATCACACTCCATTGTATCACTTTTCAAGCTTAGTACATCTAGCCCATTGTGATGTCACAGCAAGGGGGCGGGATGGCCTGCACTGGGAGGTGAAGCTGTACAGGCTTCATGGTGCAACCCGCATGAGACAGCAACAGTGCCGCAACCTTTTTGTGTCACATCAAATGCTATCCCATTATATATATATATATATATATATATATATATATATATATGTTCTTATCTGATAATCACTGGTATATAGATAAGAGTGCTACAGTCTATGTGTATTACAGTGCTACAGAAGCCACTAGCAGACCCATCTCCGCCCTGACATCTACACCATGTAACCATGTTATGCTTCAGGTAACTGCACAAATAGCCCAATCACCGGGTAAGGGCTCATTAATCAAACGCTAGAGTGACGGCCGGACTATTGGGGTAATGGGAGTGATTAGACGTCCGTGTAGGTGGGTGGTCTCCATCACTAGTACTTAGTCCCTCTCAGGCACCTGACAGCACTTAGCTCCCGGCTAACGGCGGCTTACACTCTCGTGTACTATTCTCTCTTCTGGGGTCGCTCATTAAATCCGTATTCTCCACATTTTACACTTTCACCTTGTTGTGTAGTCTGAAGGGCTGAGCTCACATCCAGGTTATTATTTATTTATTAACAGTGTCTTATATAGCGCACACATATTCCGCAGCGCTGTACAGAGTATAGTTGAACATTAACATCAGTCCCTGCACCTGTGGAGCTTACAATCTTACAAAGCCACAGAAAAATGCCTTTTCTATGTTTTCATTTATTTAAATTAAACATTCCATCTAGTTTTATAAACTTTTGGGGGGATTTTTTCTGTTATTTTAACCATTTTTTTATTAGTGCACTTTTTTTTTTTTTTTTAAACAAAAGTGGAATTGGAAGCTCAAGCGCACTGTTGGTGACGCTGACAAGCTCCTCCTACCATTGCCAGTTAGTATCGCTGGGAGTCAGAGGCAGAACTATGGGAGGCAATAGAGTCATCTGCCGACGGGCTCCTGCTCCCAAGGGGGCACCTCTCCTCCCTTGCAAGTTTAAATCAGTTAATTGAAAGCCAACAATATCACTTATGTGGCTGAGTTCTGAGAAATATGTGTGTTCTCTCCTTCTCTCTCTCTCTATATATATATATAGATACAGACAAATATAGAGAGCGATATAGATATAAATTGAACACATATATTTCAGAACAGACATTTATTTAGTGGTGGTGGTGACGGGGGGGCACAATATATATATCTTGCCTCCGGGCAACTGGAGCGAACTTACTCCACGTTTTATTAGTAAATTGCAGCAATAAATTATTTTCTATTGACTGACAAAATTTGTTATCACTGTTTCTAAATAAACAGACTTGTTATTGAACGAGGCCCCTTCATATTTTGTTTTAGTGTTTCCAATATGCTTGATATATTTGCTGTCTGCCTTATTGTACAGCGTAAATGGTGCTTTCTATATACAGGATAAAAGTGTTTCTATTAGTGCAAGCACAATGACAAAACTGGCGCAACATTTTAGCAGATCCAAGTGCCATCTAGTGGCCATGTAATGCGTAGCAGCAAAAATTGATCCAAGTGCCACCTAGTGGCCGTAAAATGCAAAGCAAAAAAAAAGGTTGATCCAAGCGCCATCTAGTGGTTATTTAGTGCAAATCAGAAAAGCATTAAACGCTAACAATGTTTAACTTCTACTAATAACTTTCACCCACTGACACTCAAAGACTCAAGTAGAACCAATTGAAAAATGCTTTATAAATATCACTGATTTCGAGACACTCAACTATCCCTGTTCTCAGCTGTAATTGTCGGAATTCGATTTTGTTGCAAAATGCACAGTACTGTAATATACAGCTAGGTCCATAAATATTGGGACATCTACACAATTCTCATATTTTGAACTCTATACACCCCCACCAGCGGAGCTTACAATCTATATTCCCTACCACATGTACACGCATTCACAGAATTCATCCTGCTGCTTCAGTCACATTATCAATAAATACAAGGGAACCAGTTCCATTGGCAGCCACGCCATGACACTACCACCTCCATGCTTCACTGATGAGGTGGTACGTTTTGGATCATGAGCAGGTTCCTTTCCTTCTTCATACTCTTCTCTAGCCCTCACCTGTCCATGAAATGGCTTTTGAGTCGATTGTGCCATTACTTTTGGTGCCTTAAGTAGGAGGCGCATATAGAAACCGCTGTAATTCCTGCACCGTTCACCTGATTTGGATGTATATACCCTCAAACTAAAGCTGAACGTCTGCAGTTAAAGCCCATCTTGTTTGGTTCATTTCAAACCCATTGGGCAGTATTCAATGTGAATACTGGCGACGTGCAGCGAATCCTGTTTCGGATTCGCTGCACATTCGCCACTGCTCGCTGCGTTCCGGAGCCTCGCGGCTCCGGTAATTAACGAGTCAGGGGCTCGCTGCCCCTGACCGTCGAATTTGAGCTCCTGCGGTGGAAGCCGCAGGGAGCCTGAGGACGGTGGCAAGCAGGGAGATGGAAGTCTCCCTGCCTGCCCCAGAACGTTTGTGGGGGGGAGGTGGGCTCCCCGGGTGCCAGGCAGCACAGGCTGCCCCCCGGGGGTGCCAACAGGGGACTGGGTATATTCACTACACCCGATCATGCATATGTAATGATCGGGTGAAGTGAATATATGAATATCTAATGAGCAGCTCGGCTCCGGCCCCCTGCTGGCTGCTCTGTGTAAAAAAAATATATATATATTTTTTTTTTATTAAATATATATTCATGTGCTTACAGCACATGAATAAAAATAGCATGCCCCTCCTCAGAATAAAATTCCTGATTTTTTGACACCAATTGTAAAAAACAAAACACTTTATTTTAAAAGTTCACATTCCACTTCACCATAAAAAGATAGCGATTGCTACTCGGTGAATCATGGCGAAAAAAACCTTGAAATGTATTCGCCATGTGGTCATTGAATAGGCTGATTCACCGTTTTAGTCAGAAATTCGCCTTACAGCACAAAATCACCATAAAAACCTGGCGAATCAGCCTCATTGAATACCGCCAATAGTGTTGGTGTATAGAGCCCGAAATATGAGCATTGTGTCGATGTCCCAATATTTATGGACCTGACTGTATGTAGAGTATAGTAAACATTTATTCCTGTTTTCTCCAGCAGAGAACAGCTGTGTATATATACTATGGGGTATGGGTCATTGGGTCGACCAAATTAAGGTTGACATGCATTGGGGTCAACCACAGAAGGTCGACACGGCTTAGACAAACACATGAAAAAGGTCGACGGGGTCAAAAGGTCGACACGAGCATTAGGTCGACAATGGGAAGGTTGACAGTCAAAAGGTTGGCATGTGTTTTTCGTATATTTTTTGTGTCCAACTGTCATCATGGTCGGCACGGACACTGTATCGGTACAGTGGCCGACCTCCTGTCAGTGGCCGACCTCAATAGTGTGGACATAACAAGCGAACACCATACTATGGGCTGCAGCGCCAATAGACTACTATAAAACTAGCCAATGAGAGTCTGGGAGCGGGTTTAGGGGAGATCGATGTGAAAATGGTCAAATCTCTGCCTACTTACCATTCAGTTGGGGGGAACAGTTCCCCCTACACCTGACTGCCCGGGTTGGGATCATTTGGTCTACAGCATGATGGTCGACAGTCATTAGGTAAACATGGGTCTAGGTTGACATGGGAAAAGGTTGACATGGCTATAGGTCGAAAGGTCATTAGTTCGACAGGTCGTTAGTGCCACAGGTCATTAGTTCGACAATGTCTAGGTCGACAACCAAAAGGTCGACATGGGGTTTTTCACTGTTTTTTAACCTGAATGTCAACACAGTCAACATGGACACAGTATAAAGTGCGCCGCATCGCTCACTATGAGTCAGGCACGGTGCCTCGCTGCGCTCAGCACACTATTTTATTCTCCCACCATGCCCTAGTGGATGGTAGGGCATGAAATACCGCCTGTCGGCACATGTTGGCTCAAAAAACTGTGAAAAACCCCATGTCGACCTTTTGACTGTCGACCTAGACACTGTCGAACTAATGACCTGTCGAACTAACGAGCTGTCGAACTAATGACCTTTTGATCAAGAAACATGTCAACTTTTTCCCATGTCAACCTAGACCCATGTCGACCTAATGATGTCGAACTAATGACTGTCAACCATCATCCTGTAGACCAAATGACCGTATCCCAACTGATCAGTTGGAAAAAAAATAGGTTTGATTTTTCCCAGCTAGTTGGTCCGACCGTTTTTGCTGTGTTTCAGCGTGTGCGAGCCAACGGCTGATAATCATTTGCTCCCACACACTAGACAGATTATCATTCCAACCAACCAAATAGTCGGCTGGTTGGAACGATATCGCTTTGGTGTATGGCCTGGGCACCAGAACTAAATTATCATTACCACAATCTACGTTCTACCTCAGGAATGACATTTTCTTTGCCATAACATACAGGAGCTGCGTAACCTAAACATGCCCAGACCACATATTATATATAATAAAAGTTTAATGACTGTTTCCCAGCTCTGCTTAAGTTTCCCGTACAATTTATGACTACTCCGCGGTTCATTGACATTTTAGGGTCGTGTTAAAGAGCACTTTCTTGGCAAGATGAAGTGTTTGTCCATATACAATAAATAATATGATTCTTACTACTCACTCCAGAACCATTTTCCCCTTTATGTTTCACGTGTTGTTAATATTTTATTTCTGTGTTTTGTTTTTCTGCATAATTTATTGACGGTTATAAATAAAAAAATACCGACTCACCTGAGCAATTCTAAAGAGTATATCCATTGTAAGACATTCACGTCAGATAGTAATAAATACCAAATGGTAGGTAACCTGATCTATGTGCCATCAGTGGATCTTATCACAAGCTCTGGAGAGAGATAAAGTGGAGAGATATTAAGTACTGGCCAATCAGCTTCTGTCATGTTACAGGCTGTGCTTGGTACGTTATCTCTGTCCAATACTTAGTTCATTGCCCTCTTATGCCCCTTTCACATGGCATCCTTGACCCGGGTTTTTCCCAGGTTGATTATGTATCAACCCGGGTGAAGTTGCAGTGTGAAAGCACAAAAGCCTATAACCCGGGTCCATCAATCCGGCGTTCTGACCCGGGTTAAAAGAAGGGTTAATTCCGGGTGCTCTGCAGTGTGAACGGGTAACTCAGGTCAATTCTGTTTTTTGGTCAATCCACGTCCGTTTTTGCTGATCCGCAGAGTATGAGGAGAGAGAGCACAGTCTGATGTGATGAAGCTCTCTCTGTTTATGCTCTGTCAATGAACACTGCAGAGCTCCCAGTTTAGAATAGTGGCGAATAATGCCACTGTATAGATCATTGGTACGACCTCACCTAGAGTATTGTGTTCAGTTCTGGAGGCCATATCTCCAGAAGGATATAAATACATTAGAGACTGTACAAAGAAGGGCAACTAAAATGGTGCATGGCTTACATCACAAAACGTACCTAGAAAGACTAAAAGATCTTAATATGTATACTTTAGAGCAGAGATGGGAAAGGGGGGACATGATAGAAACTTTCAAATATATCAAGGGTTTTAACAAGGTACAGGTGGGAGACATTCTTCACAGGAAGAGGAACAACAGAACACGAGGACATGCACTGACACTAGAGGGAGGAAGGTACAGGTGGGAGACATTCTTCACAGGAAGAGGAGCAGCAGAACACGAGGACATGCACTGACACTAGAGGGAGGAAGATTCAGGGGAAATTTGAGGAAGAATTACTTCACAGAAAGAGTAGTAGATAAGTGGAATAGCCTCCCATCAGAGGAGATAGTAGGCGACAGAGGGCCCAGTTCAGTGCTGAATGCTGCTGAGTGAATTAGTAGCGGCCAGCAAACAGGAAGACGCCGCCCCACTATACTGAAATCCCGCCTCGTGTATTGATGAGCTCGCTGGGTGAATGGATGTATATGGCTAGCGAAGAATTTGCATCCGAGTAAAATTTTAAAAAACTCGTCGCTAGACGCTCCCCATGGAAGGATTCTTCTCCTGGACACCAGTCATCACAAGCTAGGAGTAGCCAGGGACCTTCTCAGTGGCTGCAATGAATTCAGGCATATCCGGCCTGGAGCTGACCCTCCCGTAAAACACTTCGGCAAACCAAGCATTTGTTCTGTTATGCTGCGTTTTTCTTAGCACTCCCACTAATCGTCCGGTTCCAGTGACAAATGCACGATTTTGAGAGGGGGGGTTTCCAAATGTAACCCAAAGTCTCCCACTCTGTAGCGCATTGGAGTAAGTATGGGAGGGGACTGGTAATAGCCTTGAAATTTGGTCTTTTTATACACTGGATACTGTATGGAATACTGCAGTATTACTATGTAACAGTACAGCTGGTCTATAGTATAGGCTCTTTCAAATATTTAAATAATATAAGTGGTCAGGAAAAGGTTAAACATATAATAAATAAATACACAAACATAACAGAACCAGTAATGCACTTTTTAAGCTCAGTCTCCCACTTCATTTTAAGGCTCCTGTCTCTTCCTCCTGGCAGCTACTCTCTGGTCCATTGCGATGTTTAAGGGCTCAGATACACACACGTACAGTACATGTGTTAGAAGCTGGTACAAACCTGCGTTTGCCTATGGTTTCCCACCCCTTGTGAACAGCTAGCAAAGGAAAAAAGTAGCAGGATTCATTCGCTAGCAGGAACCACACACATGCATTGTAGCCCATATGCATGGGCCATGTATCATTTATCGTTTTATCGTTATATTATGCTGTGGAAAAAGTGGGTGACAGGGAGACAGTGGGTGACAGGGGGTCACAGTAAGTCAGTGGGTGACAGGGTGATAGTGGGTGACAGGAAGTCAGTGAGTGACAGGAAGACAGTGGGTGACAGGGAGTCAGTGCATGACAGGGAGATAGTGAATGACAGGTAAACAGGGGGTCATAGTAAGCCAGAGGGTGAAAGGGAGATAGTGGGTGACAGGGGGTCCCAGGAAGTCATTGAGTGACTGGGAAATAGTGAGTTACAGGTATACAGTGGATCTCAGGAAGTCAGTGAGTGACAGGTAAATATGGGGTGACAGGGAGATAGTGGGTGACAGCAAGTCAGTGGGTGACAGGGCGATAGTGAGTGACAGGTAGACATTGGGGCACAGGAAGTCAGTGAGTGGCAGGAAAATATGGGGTGACAGGGAGATAGGGGACTTGTGTATTATCACGGCGCCCGATATTAAGTCGCACGATTTTTCGTGCGATGTAAGCCCCCTATACAATGTTAAATTGTATAAGCACCCTAATGGGTGCTTTTAAGCACCCTAATGGGTGCTTACAAGGTTAAATGCACCCCCACGCCACCCCCCAGTATGAACATGAACCTGAAGCGCGGTGAGCGCAGCGAGCCCGCGAGGGGTGTTGGTACGCGTCCTCCGACCTTTTCATACCCCCACTATCCACGTCGGCGTGGAGTTGATTTCATACAGTGTGGCGAGCGCAGCGAGCCACCGTGCCCAAAGCGTGGCGAGCGCAGCGATACCTGTGAAGTTATGCGCATCCCCACGCAGGGCTCGCTGCGCTCGCCACGCTTCGGGCTCGGTACGCTCGCCACACTATATAAAATCAACTCCACGCCGACGTGGATAGTGGGGGTATGAAAAGGTTTGTAGGACGCGTACCGCCGACCCTCGCGGGCTCGCTGCGCTCGCCACACTTCGGGTTCACGTTCATACTGGGGGTGGCGTGGGGGTGCATTTAACATTGTAAGCACCCATTAGGGTGCTTAGACAATTTATAATCGCATCGCATTGTATGGCATTGTATGCAATATACAATGCCATACAATTTTAACATTGTATGACATTGGGGAACATCGCGGGACATCGCATCGCATCGCATCCCATTGCATGCCTTATCGTCTGCGATGCGATGTGGGCCATGGCAATACACAAGTACCGGAGATAGTAAGTGACAGAGAGACAGTGGGTCACAGGGAGTCAGTGAGATACAGGGAGTCAGTGGGTTACAAGAAGTAAGCGGGTGATAAGGAGATAGTGGGTGACAGGGAGATAGTGGGTGACAGGAAGACAGTGGGTGAAATCAGTGGGTGACAGGGAGACAGTGGGTGACAGCAAGATAGTGAGTGACAGGGAGACAGTGGGTGACAGGGAGACAGTGGGTGACAGGGAGACAGTAGGTGACAGGGAGATAGTGGGTGACAGGGAGACAGTGGGTGACAGGGAGATAGTGGGTGACAGGGAGACAGTGGGTGACAGGGAGACAGTGGGTTACAGTGAGACAGTGGGTGACAGAGATAGTGGTTGAAAAGGAAACAGTGGGTGACAGGAAGTAGCATACATACATAGTAACAGCGGATGACAGAGGGGGTAGTGGATGAAAGCTGTGAGGTGGCTGGAGACAGACGGGCTGTGCAGAGTGACCTCAGACCACATCACACTGCGCAGAGCCGCACACAGCATCAACATGCACAGTCTAATCCCAATATCCCAGGATTGAAATTTTAACGCTAAATCCCAGGATCCCGCCGATCCCAATCCCAACCTTGGTTACCAGCTGCAACCCGGAACCTATGGGTTAATGCCTAGTAAATACCGGCTGCTTTTGCTGGGGAAACTTTATTTTTACACTGCAATTTAGGCCACACCCCTCCTAAACCCTCTGCATGTGTTTCATCTGCCCCCCTGCATTTCAGCATGGTTTTAAGATGCAAAGTTACTTGCTGTTTGGGATACCAGCACTGCAGTACATGGAAACCTACAAATAATGAGATTAAAACAAAGCAGTTTGTGGAAGAAAATTATTTTGCATAACTCCGCACTATCTAAGTATATTGATACCGTTGAACATATGGAGGTTAGATATTTTCCGAGACGAGTTACCCAAGTACCCATAGAACCTGAGCACCTGCAGGTCAGGCTTCTGCTTAGCATAAGTTTTCCCATTTTAGAAACTTTAATTTTAGCTCCAAGCAGAGAGCTAAAAATAGCGCATTAATGATGTCTAAAAATAACCAGTAGGAAAATGAATATATTAGCGCCCATTAACACGTGAGGGCACTTCCTGCGAGCAGTAATGTCATTAGCGTTCTCTGTTTTCCTAAATGTATCATTAATCTAATGAATGACCTTGAATATTGATCGCTAATAAGGGGGATTGTCCAAAAGTGTCGTGCTTTAGCCACAATGACCACGTGACTTTAATCGTCTCTATCGTTTTATAAGCAATACAAGTCTATAAGGTGTGACACAAGTTTGCTCAGACTTTCCCCTTGTATTAATGATTCTAATTACTACAGCTTCTATTTCCTCTTTTCTCGCTGCGAATAGATGGCTTGAGAGATCAAGTGGATGGAAACAAAGTACCAGATAAACAGCTTCTAACTGCTATTTTTCAAACACAGCATGTAACATGAAAGTTAGGAGCTGATTGGCTGGTCCTGTATTGCAGTCCACTTTGGACCACATTTATCAAACCATATTTGCGGCTAAATCGGGTGATTTCGGGGGTTAGCCGCAAATATTAAGTAGGTTTCACTGAAACCTACCAAAGGGGGACCGCAGCCGGAATCTCCGATCCCTGCTGCGATCCCCCCTGCATTATCCCCCCCTGCACATTTATCAAACCATATTTGCGGCTAAATCGGGTGATTTCGGGGGTTAGCCGCAAATATTTGGTAGGTTTCACTGAAACCTACCAAAGGGGGACCGCAGCCGGAATCTCCGATCCCTGCTGCGATCCCCCCTGCATCACCACCAGCCACCTCCCCCATAGGTTTCTAAGGGGAATGCAAAGCTGCCCAATGTATCAACATCGGGCAGCCCAGCTTCGCATCCCTGGGCTATTGCCATTCTGAGATGTATGTTCATATGTGTGTATGTATGAGAAGTGGATCTGTATAATCTTTGTATTTAGTTATTTTCCAGAATGTAACAGCCTGTAACGACTTTTCTAGCAGCTCAGGCCGTTTGTATGCTAATTGTCAGCCCAGCTCCCATTGGCCGCATAATTAACACATTTATTCAATGTTTAACTTCTGCCCCTGTTTCTCCAGCTATTAGTGCAGGCAGGAGCGTGAAACCGGCTGACAATCCCCAAATTGACGTTAGATCTGGATGTCAGTGAAGTCGACCCACAGAGCCGGCACTAGAGAATGGCGAGCATGGCACTGCAGTTACTGGGCTTTTTCATCTCTCTTACTGGTCTCATTGGTACCATCACTGCCACTCTGCTCCCACACTGGTGGAGAACTGCCCATGTTGGCACCAACATCATCACCGCAGTGGCATACATGAAGGGCCTGTGGATGGAATGTGTATGGCACAGCACCGGAATTTACCAGTGCCAGTTCCACCAGTCTCAGCTGGCACTCCCCCGCGATCTTCAGATTGCCCGAGGCATGATGGTGACCTCCTGTGTCCTTTCAGTCCAGGCGTGCATTACCGCCGTGTTTGGCATGAAGTGCACCCAGTGTGCCAAGAGCTCTGCGGCCAAGAAGATGATCTCGGTTTTTGGCGGCATCTCCTTTCTCCTAGCTGGGATGGCGTGCCTGATTCCGGTGGCGTGGTCTACCAGTGATGTTGTCCGAGACTTTTACAACCCAGTACTTCCTTACGGCATGAAGTTTGAGATCGGGCAAGCCCTCTACGTTGGGTTTATCTCAGGCGGGTTGTCAGTCGTTGGTGGAATTATGCTCCTCTTTACCTCTTGTCAAAAGACTATCGACCAAGTACCATATGGTTACCCAACGCGTAACATCAGGAGGGTGTCAATAAACAGGCCACCACCAGTCCACAAATCCAGCCACGGACCTTCTTGGTCTTCTGCTTCACTCCACGGTTACCAGATCAATGACTTTGTCTGAGCCACCTCCCGTCTGCAAGAACTTTAACCTCACTTACCTGGGATTTTATTTGTAACAATGCAATGTTTACTGTAGTTCTAGAGCATCTAGAAAGAATCTGGGGTAGCCCCAGAAGGACTTGTATATATGTAATATTGTAGCTTTCTTTTTTATTTTATTTATTGCAATGAAACGCACACACTGTACAGCAAAAAGTTTGACTATGAAACTCCGTTAGCTGTGTTCCTATTTTGCAACTCTCAGAATAAATGACAGCAAAAAATGTGAATGTTTTTGTGTTTTATTTCCATCTTGATTGAAATTATATTAACGTTTTTGTAAAATCTAATAAATCTAATAAAGTTGTCCAGGCCTGTGCAATAAAATACATTTAGGCTGCGTCTACACGTGGTGTTTTAGCAGGATGCAGCCGGCTTGTGCATATATTCTCTTGAGTAAGCATCCTGCTCAACAGCACCTGTCCGACTGCATCCTGCTAAAACTCAAACAGGTCCCTTTAAAGGGGGCCTGTTAAAACGCAATGTGTGGACGCAGCCTTCGGGGGAAATTTACTAAGATCAAGTGGATACGAATGCAAATTAGGGTACTTATGTAATATCTGGGCTCCCGTTTTTCTTATGAGACAGCGTCCCCTCGCGGGGCTCGCTGCGCTCGCCACGCTTTGGGCACGGTGGCTCGCTGCGCTCACCACACTATATAAAATCAACTCCATGCGTAGTTGGATAGTAGGGGTATGAAAAAATGGGGTGCATTTAACATGGGAGCCCAGATAATACATAAGTACCCAAATTAGCATAACAGGCCCCAGGCTCATTGAGCCAATCCTGATTGCGGAAATACAGGGGGGGGGGATTAAATGGGGTCCCCCTATATTTCTATACCCAGCACCAGGCTCTTGGCCCGGTCCTGGTTCCCAATAGGAGTAGGGGTCCCCTGAATTTCAGAAACCAGCACCGAGCTCCAAAAGCCAGTGGTGCCATGCCACAGCTGGGGGAACTATTTATATAAGTTCCCCCGGCCAAAACATGACACCCTGGCTGGTCAGCCCAGACCGGGTCCCTGGGGAAGTGGTGATCCCCCAAATAAAGGCCCTCCCAGCATCCCTGGGTGGTGGACACTGGGCTGGTGGGGTTAAAAAAAAAGTTTAACAAGTGTTAAAAAAATATATTGGGCTCTGTAGTAGAACTACAATGCTGGGACTTGGAGCCCCTACATAACCAATACCAAAATAAATGAGACCCACACAAAAAATGTATACATTTATTACACCCTTCACACATATATACGTACATATCTTGGTCATGTTAGTTTGGTCCACTTCTCTATGTAGAATCCAAAAGGGCACCTGTGAAAATATATTATACTCACCATCCATCCAGTGTAGATCGTATCCTCTTCTTTCCATGTAGGCATCCAGAGGTTAAAAAAAAAGTAAAAAAACATGGTCCAAACAAACTGAAGCAAGCCCATGTATATACATGGGCTTCCTTCCCCCAAAATGCAGTGTCCCCCCTTGACTCCTTTTACTGCAGGATCCAGCAGCGCTACAGCAGCAGCGCTCCCTTGATTGGCTGAGCTCCTCTGACCTGTCAGTCAAGCAGAGCTCTGTTTCTATTTAGAACGGGGAGGGATTCCCCGCACTAAACAGCCGCAGGAACTTTGTGGTTTCCAAAACCACAAAGGTAAATTAGGTCAAGCATGTGGTCTGACAGCCAAACTCGGCAGCGAAATACGAATCACTTCACCATCAGATAATACAAACCAGAGAGTATGGCAGTAAATCAGCTGTATTCTCCGTTTGTATTTTCGGCCAATCCTGGTTGTACCCGTTCTTACACTGGATAGGCCGTAATAGACCTTCTTAGTAAATTTCTCCCTTAGTGTCAGCGAATTCATTCAACCCAATTTATTGCAAATGGAAAACAAACACGCATGTAGGAGGTTGTATCATTATAAAACAGAAAACTGAGATATCCGTGTGACAAGAAGCTTTCTCGGTTTATTAAGAAACACTTTAGGGGGAATGTAATAGTCAGAGCGTTAATAACTAAATTAATCATAAGTTTCCCCTCTCCCCTTCTGTAATAGGTTCATGCAATTATGCGGAGAAAATGTCACATAGGATGTTGCTATGGGCAACCATCCAGATACTAACGTCTTCTATATATATATTTTTTTATCATCCAACACTACCCTACAGACGGAGCCCCTCATTCAATCCCGGCGTCACCCAGAACGTCCCCTGAGCGCCAGCAGAGAGGGACTCCAGTAAACTGGAGGGCAGGGTTAGGGGGGGTCGGTGATGGGGATCGACGTGTCGGCGGGGGATGGTGGCAGGGAGCTTTGTTGCCACGGGGCGCACGAGTGTCTGTGTGTGCACGCCCCCTGGTGGGAGCTGGCTGCTGGCGGGGGCTGGCGATAGTTTCGCCAGCCCCTACAATGATGGAGCTGGCTCCATCTGTGCCATGCAATTGTACAATGTACAAAATTGAATTTAATCTCGCTCTCAGACGTGCTGTGCTACTGAAGTCACAGCCTTGCCCGGCATGCAAACTGCAACACGGAGGATGGTAACTGGAACCCGCAGGCCGTAAAAAGAACGAACTCCGCTGTCAGCAATGACAACCGATATGCCCAGGTGACAAAATCCAAATGTAACATTATGGGAAATT
Organism: Crinia signifera; assembly: GCF_055691185.1. Lineage (NCBI taxonomy): Eukaryota > Metazoa > Chordata > Amphibia > Anura > Myobatrachidae > Crinia > Crinia signifera. The sequence goes on from NC_139218.1 coordinate 22,599,195, forward strand.
ATAACTTTTCCAGCTGACTAATTATATTTGATATCCAGAGCATTTCCCGTCCCGCTCTCCTATTTAACGGCTCCTTTTAAATTTACATTTGGGGTCTGACTAGGGTATTAACAGCCTCCTGCGTCTGGCCGCCTCTCCCCTGTACGCAGCCCATATCATGCACAGAGAAGTGTATATTGTGCTGCTCTCATGAAAGCTAAGAGTAACATCAGCCCAGGAGTCAGGTTAATACCTCTATAAACCTGGCAGGACCATCTGTTCAGCCCTGAGCCCACCAGCCAAGTCAAACAAGCCTAAGGACACTCCAGAGATCCTAGTGCTGGGAAATGGGGTCCGGTGAGTCCTGAGCGAAGGCCTGGCTCTTCCGCAGGTACTGCGTTACACCTCTATTGTAAATCTTTCCCAGTCCCGCTCTCTCCTCTCTGCCATGTCACTAATAATGTTATTCTTTTTTCCTTCGGCTTCAAAGGAGAGAGCGGCAGTCGGTGGAGGGGACGGACGCGGTGCAAGGAGACGAGGATTCATGGGGAAAGGTGTGAGAATCTCACTTTTCATTTTTCAGAACCATTAATGTCAGCGTGTTTTTCCAATAATTACTAGTTTGCGAATGATTTGAAAGACAGAAGTCTGACACCTTGGAAGGGACAATAAACTTATAAACCCTGTTCCTACATGAATAGTTAGAAAATGTAGGCCCGTCCCAGCGAGCGTGTGATCTAAACGGGGTCCAGATAGGATCGAAGGACCCTGCTGGAGCACAGGTGTCTTGGTAACTGACTGACACGTGTTGAAGGATCCACAAGTGGTTCTAATTGTGTCATTCTGTGGGGAGAGCAGGAGAACTGGGCTTCCTTTATGGCGTACTCTGATCTGTAATCACATCGTAACTCAACATTTTAATATATAAAATTGCAAAACAAACACATTACAATGACATATTAAGGAATACTTCATCAGCTTAGTAATAGCTTGTTATGAAAGGTTAGATATAGGACCATAAATTGTTGCAGGACAGGTTGGGTCGGTAAGCAACAAAATTCGCTGCTTACCGAGCGCTGAAACGGCGCCATCCGGGCGAGCAAATGCCCACCGTCGAGCAAATATATGCACAAGCATTTAAATGGATGTGTACGTTAACCAGCATCACCACCCTAGACTGTAATGATATCAGAACCGGTACTTATATGTTAGCCGGGCAGCCGGCTACGCTATGCTGATAACATAGCTTTAACTACGTTGTCATTGTAGCCATTGCCGGGCGGCCGGCTAATCTTGGGCGTTGGGCGGGGATTGTGCGGCGGGCGGGGGCGGCCGGGCAGACAGGGGGGTTTACTTACATTGTCCTGTTGAAGGCCGGGGCGGGGGCGAAACATGTAGGCGGCGGTGCAGCAATGGCGGTGATTTAGCGTGGTCAACGCTGGGGAAGCATCACATGGTTTCCCAGCTCCCCCAGCGGCACTACGCTAATAGCGTATATGCCTGGCGCAGGGGAGGACTGTCATGGCGGTCGGGACTGCAGGGAGCCGAGTGCCGGGGACATCGTGGATGGTAAGTATCATATACACACACTTACACAATCATATCCCCACTATCCACGTCATACCCCCAGTGTCCACGTGGGCGTGGAGTTAATCTTAGAAAGTGTGGTGTGCCACGCTTCGGGCTCGCCACACTTTCTAAAATTAACTCCATGCCCACATGGACACTGGGCGTATGACGTGGATAGTGGCCATATGATCCTTTGTGTTAGCTGGGCTCCAGTTACATAATTTGCGTCATTTACGTAAGTCACGTAGTTTACGTAGGCAGCATAGTGGTGTATTGGTATTCTCAATACACCACTACGCAAACTACGTAACGGGCGCCCAACTAACATATAAGTACCTCAGAACCTTTACAGAACTGTGTATAATATATGTCAGTGAGAGTATCTCTATATATACAATATATCATCCTATATAATAAAACTCTGCTCCTCACCTCTATGGGGTGAATTCAAGTGTTATGCGCTGCTCATGCGTGCACAGCCTCCTGCGCTGACATTACTATAAAGTTGTTCCGTCATTTTGGGCTGATAACTAGTCTCCATGGAGACTCACACATGTGCGCGTCACCCTATATACAATATAATAATATAGTATATTCTAAACGGAAGCTTTAATCAGAGAGCACTCTGTCAGCATGGTCACTTGTGCCATCATTCTCCTATAAGCGATAGAGGAGCACAGTTTAGGAGTAGGATAGGCACACAGTTTGGGAGAGGGATAGTGGGCACAGTTTTGATGTCCCAAAATGTTTAGCTATAGGATACACCAATATGTTATGTTGGGGTAACAGGAAGAAGGATTTGACCCCCCCCCTGCTGTATACAAACTTTGTTGACTCTCAAGAGCGACTTTTAAATTTATTCCCTGAAATGACTTGGAAGGTGGGGGATAGATGTAGCACAAATACGGCAGCACTCAACTAACAACTTTTCATTAATGCAGAGAACTTTTATGCACGTTAGGAAGCCATGGAAGTAGGATAGATGAAGACTCAGGGGTACTAAAGCTTCTAGTAATGAAAAGAGGGGACGTTGACCCTAGCAACCAGATTCTTTATTTTTCTAGTATGTTATAGAGAAGTAGTTCTCAAACTGTGGGTCCCGACCCCAAAGTGGGTCCCAAACTTCTCAGCATGGGGTCGCGGTCACCGTCAGGCTGATGACTTTTCTAATCTCAGTCAGTGATTCAAGGAGTCTAAAAAAACCTGTTCAATTGTCTGTTATTTTAGAATCCTCCCATCACTCTGTGCCTCCACAATGCTGCCATGTATGTGCTGTCTGCTGACTACACGTGTGATGTGATGGGTTATGGTATATTAGACTCCTCCCATCACTCTGTGCCTCCACAGTGCTGCCATGTATGTGCTGTTTGCTGACTACACGTGTGGTGTGATGTGATGGGTTATGGTATATTAGACTCCTCCCATCACTCTGTGCCTCCACAGTGCTGCCATGTATGTGCTGTCTGCTGACTACACGTGTGATGTGATGGGTTATGGTATATTAGACTCCTCCCATCACTCTGTGCCCCCACACTGCTGCCATGTATGTGCTGTCTGCTGACTACACGTGTGATGTGATGGGTTATGGTATATTAGACTCCTCCCATCACTCTGTGCCTCCACAATGCTGCCATGTATGTGCTGTCTGCTGACTACACGTGTGATGTGATGGGTTATGGTATATTAGACTCCTCCCATCACTCTGTGCCTCCACAATGCTGCCATGTATGTGCTGTCTGCTGACTACACGTGTGATGTGATGGGTTATGGTATATTAGACTCCTCCCATCACTCTGTGCCTCCACAATGCTGCCATGTATGTGCTGTCTGCTGACTACACGTGTGATGTGATGGGTTATGGTATATTAGACTCCTCCCATCACTCTGTGCCTCCACAGTGCTGCCATGTATGTGCTGTCTGCTGACTACACGTGTGATGTGATGGGTTATGGTATATTAGACTCCTCCCATCACTCTGTGCCTCCACAGTGCTGCCATGTATGTGCTGTCTGCTGACTACACGTGTGATGTGATGGGTTATGGTATATTAGACTCCTCCCATCACTCTGTGCCCCCACAATGCTGCCATGTATGTGCTGTCTGCTGACTACACGTGTGATGTGATGGGTTATGGTATATTAGACTCCTCCCATCACTCTGTGCCCCCACAATGCTGCCATGTATGTGCTGTCTGCTGACTACACGTGTGATGTGATGGGTTATGGTATATTAGACTCCTCCCATCACTCTGTGCCTCCACAGTGCTGCCATGTATGTGCTGTCTGCTGACTACACGTGTGATGTGATGGGTTATGGTATATTAGACTACTCCCATCACTCTGTGCCTCCACAGTGCTGCCATGTATGTGCTGTCTGCTGACTACACGTGTGATGTGATGGGTTATGGTATATTAGACTCCTCCCATCACTCTGTGCCTCCACAGTGCTGCCATGTATGTGCTGTCTGCTGACTAAACGTGTGATGTGATGGGTTATGGTATATTAGACTCCTCCCATCACTCTGTGCCTCCACAGTGCTGCCATGTATGTGCTGTTTGCTGACTACACGTGTGATGTGATGGGTTATGGTATATTAGACTCCTCCCATCACTCTGTGCCCCCACAATGCTGCCATGTATGTGCTGTCTGCTGACTACACGTGTGATGTGATGGGTTATGGTATATTAGACTCCTCCCATCACTCTGTGCCCCCACAGTGCTGCCATGTATGTGCTGTCTGCTGACTACACGTGTGATGTGATGGGTTATGGTATATTAGACTCCTCCCATCACTCTGTGCCTCCACAGTGCTGCCATGTATGTGCTGTCTGCTGACTACACGTGTGATGTGATGGGTTATGGTATATTAGACTCCTCCCATCACTCTGTGCCTCCACAGTGCTGCCATGTATGTGCTGTCTGCTGACTACACGTGTGATGTGATGGGTTATGGTATATTAGACTCCTCCCATCACTCTGTGCCTCCACAGTGCTGCCATGTATGTGCTGTCTGCTGACTACACGTGTGATGTGATGGGTTATGGTATATTAGACTCCTCCCATCACTCTGTGCCTCCACAGTGCTGCCATGTATGTGCTGTCTGCTGACTACACGTGTGATGTGATGGGTTATGGTATATTAGACTCCTCCCATCACTCTGTGCCTCCACAATGCTGCCATGTATGTGCTGTCTGCTGACTACGCGTGTGATGTGATGGGTTATGGTATATTAGACTCCTCCCATCACTCTGTGCCTCCACAATGCTGCCATGTATGTGCTGTCTGCTGACTACGCGTGTGATGTGATGGGTTATGGTATATTAGACTCCTCCGATCACTCTGTGCCTCCACAATGCTGCCATGTATGTGCTGTCTGCTGACTACACGTGTGATGTGATGGGTTATGGTATATCAGACTCCTCCCATCACTCTGTACCTCCACAATGCTGCCATGTATGTGCTGTCTGCTGACTACACATGTGATGGGTTATGGTCTATTAGACTCCTCCCATCACTCTGTGCCTCCACAATGCTGCCATGTATGTGCTGTCTGCTGACTACACGTGTGATGTGATGGGTTATGGTCTATTAGACTCCTCCCATCATTCTGTGCCAACACAATGCTGCCATGTATGTGCTGTCTGCTGACTACACGTGTGATGTGATGGGTTATGGTATATTAGACTCCTCCCATCACTCTGTGCCCCAACAATGCTGCCATGTATGTGCTGTCTGCTGACTACACATGTGATGTGATGGGTTATGGCACGGGTGTCAAACACAAGGCCCGCGGGCCAAATCCGGCCCGCCAGACCTCGTCATGTGGCCCGCGCGAGGAGATAGCACGCAGGGCAGTGTGTCCCAGCTCCTGCCTAGGCCACCTCCTCTCACCCACCCCACCGCGGCCGCCTTACCTGTTCCTCCACTGTCGGCGGCCATGTTCCTGTAGGCACATATGTATGCGGCTAAAGAAACATGGCCGCCGGCCTCCACGGCTACGTGGAGGGCCCGGCCGCCTGTTCCCTCTGATGCCCGGCAGTGACAGACACTGGGTGGGGACGTCATGACGATGACGACACCCGCCCATGCGTCTGTAGAGAAGTAGGAGCAGGCAGGGAAGCTGGACCGGGAGTCGGGGACAGTGTGGCCGCAGCAAGCAGTAAAGAAAAGCTGTAAGCCGCAGCAGCTGCAGGACAGACGGAGAAACAGTAATACCCCTTTTACACCAAAAACCCTGGTCGGACCCTGGTCTTTGAATGCTGGAGTATCCAGGGTCTGACCCTGCTTTATACCCCATTTACACAGCACTTTGACCTGGGTCGGACCTGGGTCTGCACCATTTACACTGAACCTGGGTCAGCCCTGCCTTAAATAATATTTTATATATATATTTATAGAAAAATATATATATATATATAGAAATATATATATATATATATATATATATAGAAATATATAATATATAGAAATATATAGAAATATAATATATATATATATATATATATATATATATATATATATATATATATATATAATCAGGGCTGACCCAGGTTGTGTTTTTTTTTTTTTTTTTTTAAGGTGCTGGGGGTGCCGGAGGGTACCTGTCCTGCCTGCTGTGCTTGGTGTACCTGGGGGTACCGGGGGGTGCAAGGGGTGCTGAAGGTACCTGTCCTGTCTGCGGTCGGATCTCAGCGGAGAAGATGATGTGCGCCGTTGCTGTACCACCACCCCCCCCCCCCCCTCCCCGGCAGACGGTCCCTGCGGCGTGCGGCGTATGGAGTGTCAGTGGCGGGGGTCCCTCTGGCGCATGGGAACTAGTACTAGTTCCTATGCGCTGGAGGGACCGCCGATACTGACACTCCATACGCCGCAGGGACCGGCTGCCGGATGCGGGGGGGGGGGGGGGGGTGATACAGCAGCGGCGCACATCATCTTCTCCGCTGAGATCCGACCGCAGGCAGGACAGGTACCCCCAGCACCCCTAGCACCCCCGTACCCCAGCACAGCAGGCTGACAGGTACCCCCCTCTCCTCAGCAGCCGCAGGGACCCCCCTCCTCCCGCAGCAGCTGGGAACATCTTCCCCAGCGCTGCACGCTGTGGACCCGCTGCGGGTGCCTGCACCCGCAGTGGGACCATTTACACCGACATTTACACGGGTCCTATCCGTGTTCTACCCAGGTCAGGACCTGGGTAGAGGACCCGTGTAAATGGAAACGGATACCCCCCATTTACACCGCCGCGGATCCGGGTCTGACCCGCCGCTGACCCGGATTTTTCGGCGGTGTAAAAGGGGTATAAGTGAGGATGAGGATCACACTCACAATAAAAAAAAAATATATATATCTGCTGTTTCCTGAGGTGTCCCCGTGTATAATAATAATAATGCCATGACACCACAGGCTGCTCCTCCTGTATAATCATTTATGTGTCATGGCATTACTTTTATTATATTATACAGGGGGAGCAGTCTGTGGTGTCATGGCATTATTATTATACAGGGGGAGCAGCCTGTGGTTTCATGGCATTCATTTTATATTATACAGGGGGAGCAGCCTGTGGTGTCATGGCATTATAATTATACAGCGGGACCTACAGATACAACGGGCCCTTTGAGGGTGACCAAACTGCTGATGCGGCCCCCGATGAATTTGAGTTTGACAACCCTGGGTTATGGTATATCAGACTCCTCCCATCACTCTGTGCCTCCACAATGCTGCCATGTATGTGCTGTCTGCTGACTACACATGTAATGGGTTATGGTATATCAGACTTCTCCCATCACTCTGTGCCTCCACACTGCCGCCATGTATGTGCTGTCTGCTGACTACACGTGTGATGTGATGGGTTATGGTATATCAGACTCCTCCCATCACTCTGTGCCTCCACAATACTGCCATGTATGTGCTGTCTGCTGACTACACATGTGATGTGATGGGTTATGGTATATCAGACTCCTCCCATCACTCTCTACCTCCACAATGCTGCCATGTATGTGCTGTCTGCTGACTACACATGTGATGTGATGGGGTTATGGTATATTAGACTCCTCCTATTACTCTGTGCCTCCACAATGCTGCCATGTATGTGCTGTCTGCTGACTACACGTGTGATGTGATGGGTTATGGTATATCAGACTCCTCCCATCACTCTGTACCTCCACAATGCTGCTATGTATGTGCTGTCTGCTGACTACACATGTGATGTGTTATGGTATATCAGACTCCTCCCATCACTCTGTACCTCCACAATGCTGCCATGTATGTGCTGTCAGCTGACTACACGTGTGATGTGATGGGCTATGGTATATCAGACTCCTCCCATCACTCTGTACCTCCACAATGCTGCCATGTATGTGCTGTCTGCTGACTGCACGTGTGATGTGATGGGTTATGGTATATCAGACTCCTCCCATCACTCTGTACCTCCACAATGCTGCCATGTATGTGCTGTCAGCTGACTACACGTGTGATGTGATGGGTTATGGTATATCAGACTCCTCCCATCACTCTGTACCTCCACAATGCTGCCATGTATGTGCTGTCAGCTGACTGCATATGTGATGTGATGGGTTATGGTATATTAGACTCCTCCCATCACTCTGTGCCTCCACAATGCTGCCATGTATGTGCTGTCAGCTGACTGCATATGTGATGTGTTATGGTCTATTAGACTCCTCCCATCATTCTGTGCCTCCACAATGCTGCCATGTATGTGCTGTCTGCTGACTACACGTGTGATGACCTTCTGCAGTAACTTGCAGGGGTCCTGAAATTAATTTTATTGTCTGATGGGGTCCCAGAGCAAATTTACCACTAAGTTGACCTACAACTCTGTAAACAGCCAATCACAACAAATATAGATACGTCAGAGATCTGTGCCATTGTTCTCATTAATGTTCCCCTGTAACACTAACTAAATGTAACAGGATTCAGTAGCTCAGCTCCCGGGGCTGCTCGGCATGTAGAGAACCAGCATAATTACCTCCCAATTATTCGCTCAGAGCACTTTCCCACCATTATACAGAGATTTGTTGGAAGGAAAGCAGCACATTAGCACATTGGCTGCTGCAGAGGTCAATGACTTGGGGCCTGATTCAAGCCTGTACGCTAGGCTGTGTATATTTGCCGCTTAGCAAGCAGGTAAACCTTTGTTCACAGGGGCGCGCCCGTAAAACGCTGGGTATTCCACCGCTTCCGCCACAAACCACAAACATCAGCCGGGGACCTAGTAAATCATACATTATTGCAAATAAAAATGTTTAAGTATTTTTCCTAGTATCAATGCAAAGTTCGCTGTCTCTATGAAATTTTTTAGCAAATTCCAAACTATCATGCAGTAAGGGGCAGGGCCGGATACAAGTGTCAGCCCGCAACTAGGCACCACATATCCCCCCCCCTCCTCCCCCCTATTATATATCTATCTATAACTTTATATCACGTGGCTTTGCATGTCGGGCACCTGCCTCCACCTTCCCTGCAGCCATAGGCTGCTGCTGAGCCGCACCTTAAAAGTGAACCGGTGCAGCCCAGCGCAGGCGGCTGCAGGGCTATCATTGAGAGCAGAACTGCAGATCCCCAATCCCCCCCCCCCCCCCCCCACACTTAATCCGGCTCTGCTGCTGCCTCTAGTCGTCTAGGGTTGCCACCTTTGTGTTGAGAGATTCCCGGGCAGTGGTCTGACCCTGGACCCACCCCCATCCCCACCTCTTGACCCACCTTGTTGTGTATTTTGCTTCAATTCTATTCTTGATAGCCACTTAGACATTACGTCGCATACTGTAATGCTCATTACATGTTAAGCCACACGGTGATGCCCCTTACACTATACCCCGTGATGCCCTCACCCTCACTCTCTGTCAGCACCACCGCGGCTGGGGAGGGCGGACACTGACAGAGTGGCCTGCTGGACTCTGTTGCATGTCTGGCTCTCACCTAATTCCATCCCACTGCTGCTCCTAAGAGGTTGGCTCTGCACACCCCTCCTCCGGGCTGCAGAAAGCAGGTGCCACCCATGAGCCCGTGCCTACAGCATTCCTCTGTGGAGAGAGAACATTCCAGAAGGACAACTGTCTATGCAGCAATCCACCAATCAAGCACGGTAGAGTGGGCAGATAGAAGTCACTCATTAGCAAAAAGCATATGGCAGCCTGGAGTTTACCAGAATGCACCTGTAGGACTATTAGGCCATGAGAAACCAAATGCTCTGGTCTGATGAGACATAGATTGAACTCTTGGCGTGAATGCCAGGTAACATGTTTGGAGGAAACCAGGCACCGCTCATCACCTGACCACCACCATCCCGACAGTGAAGCATGGTGGTGGCAGCACCAAGTTTGGGGATGTTTTATAGCGGCAGGAACTGGGAGACTAGTCAGGATAGAGGGAAAGATGGATGCAGCAATGTACAGAGACATCCTGGATGAAAACCTGCCCCAGAGCCCTCATGACCTCAGACTGGGGCGACGGTTCATCTCTCAGCAGGACAACAACCCTAAGCACACAGTCAAGATATCAGAGTGGCGGCTTCTGGACAACTCTATGAATATCCCAGCCAGAGCCCAGACTGGTATCCGATTAAACATCTCTGGAGAGATCTGAAAGTGTCTGCGCAACGACGCTTTCCATCCAACCGGATGGAGCTTGGGAGGTGCTGCAAAGAGGAATGGGGCAAAACTGCCCAAAGATAGGTGTGCCAAGCTCGAGTTATCATATTCAAAGACTTGAGGCTGTAATTCAGGGGTGGGGAACCTAAGGCCCTGGGGCTGTATGCGGCCTCCGTAGCCGGTTTGAGTGGCCCGCCCGCTGGCTTTGCCGGGAGTCAAGTACAGGGGAATTCTCGCGAGAGGTCTGTAGTTCTCATGAGATTCCTCTTAATTAACAGCAGCCGGAGACTGTCAGTCCTATTCGGCGGCAGCCGCCGGAGTGTGTACAGATAGGGCAGGCCTTATGCTTGCTGGCGAATCGCCAGCAGCATGCTGCTGGCGATCCGCCAGCAACACGGCGCGCCATCTGACTGAGACGCGCGTGCGTCCCCCACGCACGTGCGTCTCAGTATCCGGGCGGCCGGCGGGCGAGGCGGACGCAATACTGTCCGCCTCCCGCTCGAGGGGGGCTGGGGGGACCCGAGGAGGCTGTGGGGGGGTGCGACACACAGATGGCGCGGGAGCAGGGAATGGCGATGGCATCGCCATCCCCTGCAAAGATGAGCCCGGCCCCATCTGTACTTTCTAATAGTTAGCATTAATACTTGGGTATTAAGGGGTCTCTTTTCTAAGCCTTGGATGGAGAGAAAGTAGACAGAGATAAAGTACTACCTGCTTCTAACCATGAGCCTGTAACGTGGCAGTTAGGAGCAGTACTTTACTGTATGTCTGCCCAGTCACGCTCCAAGAACATACCATTAGGCCAGGCGTGTCCAAACTATAGCCCTCCAGCTGAGGTGAAACTACAAGCCCCATCATGCCGTGCCATAGTTTTGCTATTAGAGAATACTAAACTTTGGCAAGGCATGCTGGGATGTGTAGTTCCACAACAGCTGGAGGGCCATAGTTTGGACATGCCTGCCTTAGGCTCTTGGACAGCTTTAGAACATGACCAAAGGTGTCTTCCTCTCTATCCCTCTCTCCTCTCCCCTCCCCCCCCCCCCCCCCCCCCCCCCCCCCCCTAGATCATAGATTCTCAAACTTGGCCCTCAGGACCCCACACAGTGCATGTTTTGCAGGTCTCACAGAATCACTAGTGAAATAATTAGCTCCACCTGTGGATCTTTTAAAATGTGTCGTGAGTAAGGAGTGCACCTGTGGGGTGATCTGGAAAACGTGAACTGTGTGGGGTCCTGACGACCGAGTTTGAGAATCCCTGACCTAGAGTAAAATTCTCAAATACTTAAGATACCATTAAACTTCCACTTGTAATCTCCAATTTACCTGGGCACAATCCCAATTAAGCAAGATTCTTCGTGAACAGTGCCGCCACCATTACAATTTGTTTCCTGTTCCACTTATAAGAGGATATTACTCCATAACAAAAGTTTAATTTATTTAAATCATGGAAGAGGTCACTGAAAGTACTACCTTCTAGAACCAGCCTGTCTCTAAAATCAAGGTCTGCCAAATGGCGCTGGTTAAGTAGACTCGTTTCTGGAGTGCTTTTTTCAGACTTGGAAATGCCTCCCAAATTTTAACAATTGTTCCACCCTTCCCCCTTTTTTTCTTAGAGAAAAATGAACTACAAGCAAGTAATATAATAAGTCTTCAAATGTGACCCATGAGTAATGTACGATTTGACCCCAATCTTCCCAATTTCGATACAATCTCGACAATGTATGTAAATTGGGCATGTTTTGGGCCAAATACGATCCAATTCCAATCCGATGCGCGTCCCTGCTGGTCGTTTTACAGATCATACCTGCAGCAGGTAGGATCTGTATACAACCATTAAGCCCGGTACAGGTCTTGATCGTATTGGATTCAGATCGTGTGCACCAACAGATCGTGAGCCGACCGTACAATCGTCTTACGATCTGCATCGTTCTGGTGTGTGCCCAGCATAACTCCATCCCACCCCTGCCCCCCTCCCCAAAAATTACCAAAAACTGTGAATCCGTTGACAGGCTAGGCTTATGGTTGTGTATATCACAGGCTTGCTACACTTCAGTCCCTTAATGCTCATTGGTTACTAAAGGCAACTGGTGGTGGCATTGATAGTAAAATTGGTGGTGCACCGACCTTGCTGCTGCCACATGGTATGTTCCATCGGTCACATGGTCCAAACTACATTCACAAGATAGGAACTAGCCGCTACCTTAGGCAAATGTTCAAGAGCACATCTGATGCAAAAGCCTTATCGGTATTTTCTATAAAGACCAACTCCATCTGTTCCCAGGATTGAGGTGCATGAGTCACTTGTTTGGAAAACTCTTCGTACGTAGATATGAAGGCCAACACACTCCATACATATCAGTCGTCGAAAAAATGAAAAATGGTGAGGAGACATGTTAGTAATTGGCCTAGGGGGCTGCAGAGTTCTCTCCCCCCGGCCAACGGCTATGTCAGCAATGATGCAGAAGGACGAATTTAAAAGAATCAAGCTATAATACTGTCCAGGTAGCAGAACACAAAGATGTAATTACAAAGCCAATGGGATTGGGGGAATCAGTCTCTCCAGCATTCTAAAAAATAGTCACACAAGAGTCCGCTCACGACACACACTTGCACAGGACACAAATAAAATGACAACCACAAACAATGCAAAACTTTTTTTTTCTTCATGTACAATAAAACAGTAATAATGCCAATGCACTAGTATGCTCGGTCTAATAGAAAGATTTACAACAAAAAGTCACAAAATCATCCAATAATAAAAGGTCATATTACAGCCCCCCTCCCCCCCCCCCCCCCCCCCGAACCTCAAAATGCACAAAGCAGGAATTACACGAGAAAATTGCTGTATTCTAAATGACAAAGTGCAGGTGACGTTATACCATGAAACACGGACGGATAGGGTAAGGGAATCTTCTGTGAGTAGGAGCATTTACACAAAGGGTCAAGTAGTTGATATGGAGAACAGTCAAACAAACATTACAATTTTTTTTACCATTTAACGTTATTTCATCAAAACCCAGGAAAAGGGTCCATTGTACATAACAGATGGAGCCGGCCTTGTCTTTGCAGGGGCTGACGAAAATCAGACCCTCAGCGATATGAAGTATCACAGATCTATAGAAATATCGGAACCAAAAGGTAAATAAACAAGGTCAGACAGAGGCACTGGATAATACAACGATGTGTGTATGTGTGTATGTGGGGGGGTGGGGAGGGTTGTTGTTTGATGCAATACTCTTCTTAAAGATGAAGTTAAGGCATCTGTATTCTTTCCCTCGAAGGGCCACTGCAAGCACCAACTAAGGAAAGAGCAGCTCTGTGAAGGAAAGACGCAGCATCTTCAGCACACGGCACTAAACGCGCCACACAGGAAAGCCATTGTGCGCTACAAACTGATGCTCAACGAGAAACATCCATTGTGAAAGCAGTCAGTCCATTCAGGTTGGACCTTAAATGTTTGTGGCACCTGAACTGCAGCTCGGACTTTCATCTAAAGCAATCGGGATCTTCTCGGTTTTCAGACGTTTTGACTCCGGGGGTCTACATTTGGGGTCTTGAACTGGTGAGTTTTCTGAAAAGCAAAAGGGAAGTTTAAAAACAAATAAAAAATCAATACGTCTGAGCACGCGAGGTGGACAGAAGCTCTATGGCAGGTCGAGAACCAAGAAGAAAATGGGACTTCTCTGTATTTAATAGGACTTGACGTGCCGCCTGCATGGAGGTATATTGTGGGCTTAAACAATATTCATGGAAACCTGGCCTGCTAGCAATCTGTGACATCAGAGGTACAAACACTTTAACAGTGATGTCACAGGGCCCAGGGAAATGGATATATTCTCATTAATCAGTCACGTAACCAAGTAAACCAATACAAATCAAAAATGACATGCATGTGGACCAATGGCACATTATACCATAACCACGGAAGATACAGTAGTTTGAGATATAGAGGATCAATGCGGTCTAGATAGACTACGTTATGGTCAACCTCCCATAGTCGAACCAGTCTATTAGAATCTTCACTTGGATAGGAAAATATGAACCAAGTCGACCTCTGACATTCGGCACCAAAAAAACATGATATCTTGATGCGGTCGACTATCTTTAGGCGTTTAGATAGGTTCGACTAAGCGTGGTCACCATAACATGAATTATCTGGACAGCATAGATCCGTCAACCGGATTCAATCTACCGCAGCATGCAACAAGCCTTTCCAGAGTGTGTGAAGTGGACAGGGGCTGTAAAGGGCGGAAAATTTGGCCAGCATAAACTGAGAAAGGGTCCAGTCACTGACCGCTGCTGCTCGGTTCCACGCGGCTGGGCGGTGGGGACATCAGCGTTTTCTGCTCCGTGCCTGGTGAATTTGTCTTTACCGGGATCAAACTGATTCTCCTGCAAAAATGTGAAAGGGAGGCAGAGGTCAGAGAACAGGCTCACGTGTAGTTTTGAAAGTCCTACTGACATGATGGATGCTGGCTTCAGCCAAACAATACAGAAATGACACCAGAGAGCTGTAAGATCGTCAAAAAGTTCAGAATGTTATGCCCCAGCAGCTACATAGAGTCTAGGGCAGATTTATTGAGCATTGTGAAGCAATCCTGCGTCCAGTGACAATGCAACAGCCAATCAGCTACAGACAGTTAGAAGCACATTGGCTGGTACTTGATCACTTCAATCGGGCTTCATACATCCGCCCCTCTGACATCTTACCTTGGACTGGGTGTAGTGGGCTTGGTCCAGGTCTCCAGCGTATTCAGCATAATTCTCCTAGGCTGTCCCCCTTTGCCCTTCTTGTCATCAGAGGTGGGTGTTGCATGAACACTGGTTTTTCCCACTGGCGTTGATGGTAGATCCCGGTTGGCAGCCTGCGCTGAAAGCTTGCTCTGGATAGGCGTGGAAGGGTTGGATTGTGACGGCTTATCCCGTTGGGCAGGGGCTGCTGTAGGCTTGCTATGGATAGGAGTGGAAGGGTTAGAATGTACAATGGGCCGGCCGGTAGGAACCTGCTCTCCCGCCCGTAACATCGGCGAAGACACTCTTCTGCCTTGAGCCCTTTTGAGCTTCTTCTCAGTGGTCGAGGGAGTCTTCAGGACTAACACCGGTTTCTCTTTCAGTGGAATGCCAAGTTCCCCCTCCTCAAAAGTCACAAATGAGCAGTATCCATCAGTGGAGGAGATCGCTAAGAATGTTCCATCATTGGACCTGTTAAGCACGAGAGAGAACGATCAGACAATGTGAATGAATGTCAAAAGGTCAACATGAGTTTTTCACATTTTATTTTGGTGTCAATGTCGATAACTGTCTTCATGAACCCCCAGTGTCACATGTACTCTCGTCATGCTTCGGGCATGCCGCCTTGCTACGCCCGGCACACTAGTCTATTCTCCCCACACACTATAGTGGATGGTAGGCCATGAAACACTGCATGTCGGCACATGTTTAATAAACAAAAAAGAATGAAAAATCCATGTCGACCTTTTGACTGTTGGCCTAGCCAGTGTCTACATAATGCTTGTGTCGACCTAACGATCGTTACCAGCATTATAACCACTAGACTGTAAGCTCCTTGGAGCAGGGGGACCTCTTCCCACTCTGTTTCCCTATCATTTTGATATGGTTATACTTGGGCATATAACCAAGCACTTTTCCCATTTCCCAGTGGTAGTCAGGGTGGCAGTGGCTGCACCTTAACATTATGTGAAATGTGGACTACTTACAATTACTTGTAGCGAGATGAGTGGAATGATTTCAGAAACTGACGCTATAATTAACACTTGTCCTGAGCGTAGGAGATGCTCTACATCTCGTATCAACTTGTAACTGTTTCCCAGAGCACTAGCATATTCCATAGAAGACACATTATATATTATACAACAAAGCAATAGCACAGGAATGCTGCATAAGAACCTTGGATATCAGACCCCACTTCCAAATATAGTAAGAGGCGATATCATGCTGAGACTAAGCCTAGGGCACAAGATCCTCCAGATGAGGTCACCTGGTCGCAGATCATCGGTGCATAATTTTGGCCACAAATAAAGCTGGGTTCCTCAGTTTTGGTCTTTGTTAAGGTCCCATAAACTTATGCGACTTCTCAGAGGAAGTCACATAATATTTCCGTTGAACCGCTCGGAAGCATTCGGTGCGAAACGACAGATCCTCCATGCAGCAGCTCTGATTTCCAACTCAGATGCGCACAGGACCAGGGAACAAATCGGATGTCAAACAGATCCAATTTCTCAGCCAGCTCCGTGAAAAGTGGCCAATCGCACAAGTGTGCGGCCCGATTGCAGAGTATATAATAATTATTCTGATTAGCAGTGCAACTGCATTTTCTGCCAAACCAAGCAGAGATCCTCCTCTTATTATACAGAACAATGTGAGACTGTGTAAGCCAGCATCGCTTATGTAGCATTATCAGGGAAACACTAGATTTTAGCTAGAGTACACCTTTAAAAAATGATCTGTTTTTTTTTTTTTTTTTTCTTCTTTCTGTTTAAGCAGTTATTCGAACAGTATAAACCAGGGCTGGCCAAACCTGTCCTCAAGATCCACCAACAGTCCATGTGTATCAGGCAACCTGTGGATCTATAGGAGGAATGAATGCAGGAGGTTTGAAAATGTGACAGTAATGTCTACAGCTGTGCACCAGCTAGGTGATCTGGGACATGTAACAGTTAGTAATGTCTACAGCTGTGCACCAGCTAGGTGATCTGGGACATGTAACAGTTAGTAATGACTACAGCTGTGCACCAGCTAGGTGACCTGGGGAACGTGACCGTTAGTAATGACTACATCTGTGCACCAGCTAGGTGATCTGGGGAATGTGAATTAGTAATGACTACATCTAGGCACCAGCTAGGTGATCTGGGGAATGTGACAGTTAGTAATGACTACAGCTGTGCACCAGCTAGGTGATCTGGGGAAAGTGACAGTTAGCAATGACTACAGCTGTGCCCCAGCTAGGGGATCTGGGGAATGTGATAGTTCGTAATGACAACAGCTGTGCACCAGCTAGGTGATCTGGGACATGTAACAGTTAGTAATGACTACATCTGTGCACCAGCTAGGTGATCTGGGGAATGTAACAGTTAGTAATGACTACATCTGTGCACCAGCTAGGTGATCTGGGGAATGTGACAGTTAGTAATGACTACATCTAGGCACCAGCTAGGTGATCTGGGGAATGTGACAGTTAGTAATGACTACAGCTGTGCACCAGCTAGGTGATCTGGGGCATGTAACAGTTAGTAATGACTACATCTGTGCACCAGCTAGGTGATCTGGGGAATGTGACAGTTAGTAATGACTACATCTAGGCACCAGCTAGGTGATCTGGGGAATGTGACAGTTAGTAATGACTACAGCTGTGCACCAGCTAGGTGATCTGGGGAAAGTGACAGTTAGCAATGACTACAGCTGTGCCCCAGCTAGGGGATCTGGGGAATGTGACAGTTCGTAATGACAACAGCTGTGCACCAGCTAGGTGATCTGGGAAATGTATCAGTTAGTAATGACTACAGCTGTGCACCAGTAAGGTGATCTGGGAAATGTGGGTATATCCTGCGCTAACCTTCACTGCTTAATGCTAGTGGATGTGCAAAAAAGGATGATTGACACAATATGTAAATAAATAATTTTCTTTATTTATAATAAAAGGTAGAAAAAATATATATATATAAGTATAGAAAAAATATATTACAATGCTATCGGTTCTTTGGGTAGTCCTAATATCTGTCTTATCCCGAGGAAGCCTGTGACACAGGCGAAACGCGTTGATTTCAGAGTAATCGATCCCTCCTCACACAGCAAGCCGCACGGACCGCTGCTACTACAGGAGGTTTAGTCTGCCGGCAGACGAAGATCGGTTCCCTGGAAACCTTGTACACATCACTTATACCACCAACTGGGTAAGCAAATTTATTGCTGGAATATCAAGTGACTGTCCTTTGCTCTTTTTGGATTACCCCTTGAGACTTTCCTAATATTGAGCACCAGAAACGCCCACAGAGGAGTAGTGCAATATATGTTTTGTGTTAGTTTGTCTTGTCCTGTTGTATACCGGTATTAGGACTACCCAAAGAACCGATAGCATTGTAATATATTTTTTCTATACTTATATATATATTTTTTCTACCTTTTATTATAAATAAAGAAAAAGAAGATTTATGTTCTTACCTGTTAAATCCTTTTCTTCGAGATCCATAGGAGACACAGGGCTTACGCTGGGTATAGGTGGTGATGGACCTGGCAGGCACCAAACGGGATAAACAAAATCCTAAGCCTCCGGGAACTGGGCTCCTCCCCTCCTATACCCCGCCCCCGCCTCAGGCCACCAGTTTTTTTAAAGTAAACAAGCCCAAGGCAGGAGCAAAGAGAGAAGGAAGAAAACATGCAACATACAAGGCCACACACAAAAACAGGCCTAACCTAACCGCAAAATTTTTTAAAATGCAGTGAAAAGTATAAAAGCAGGCGCGTCAGGGAGGGATCCCTGTGTCTCCTATGGATCTCGAAGAAAAGGACTTAACAGGTAAGAACATAAATCTCCTTTTCTGTCTCGAGTCCATAGGAGACACAGGGCTTACGCTGGGACGTCCTAAAGCAACCTCTCAGGGGTGGGGACGCGCCTGAGCCGCGCTAAGGACACTCCTTCCAAAAGCAGAGTCCCCGGAAGCAAAGGTGTCAAACGCGTAAAAGCGCAAAAAGGTACTGGGGGACGACCAAGTAGCCGCCCTACACAGCTGCTCCGCAGTAGCCCCACCGCGGACAGCCCAAGAAGCACTAACCGACCTCGTGGAGTGAGCCCGAATCCCATCAGGGACCGGAAGGTCAGAGTCCCTATAGGCCTGGCGGATGGTGGATCTGATCCACCGAGCCAACGTCTGTTTAGACGCCGGCCAACCTCGCTTGTGAGCAGCGTAAAGGACAAAGAGAGCATCTGATTTACGAACTGACTTCGTACGCTTTACATAGATGCGAAGTGCGCGAACCACATCCAAAGAAGATTCTGAGGCCGATTGCTCAGGAGACCTGAAGGCAGGGACCACAATCTCCTGGTTGATGTGGAACCTCGAGACAACCTTAGGCAAATGAGAGGGGCGAGTTCGAAGAACTGCCCTGTCTGGATGGAAGACAAGATAAGGGGAACGCCACGACAGGGCCGACAAGTCGGACACTCGTCGAGCCGAAGCAATAGCTAGCAGGAAAATAGTTTTCCAAGTGAGCCATGGAAGATCAATCGAACGCAACGGTTTGAATGGAGGAGACTGTAGAGCCTGGAGAACCAGGGAGAGGTCCCACGGGGCCACCGGAGGGACAAACGGAGGCTGTATTCGGATAACCCCCTGCAGGAAGGTACGAACATCCGGTAGTAGCGCCAGTCTTCTCTGAAACAGGACAGACAACGCAGAGATCTGCACTTTTAGAGAAGAAAGACGTAAACCAGCTTCCAAGCCCGTCTGCAGGAAAGATAATATTCTAGATAGCCTAAAACGGCTGGGATTCAGCCCCCTTGTCGCACACCAAGCAAAGAAGGCTCTCCAGATCCTATAATAAGCACCTGCTGAAGACGGCTTACGTGCTTGAAGCATAGTCCGGATTACTCCTGAGGAAAAACCCTTTGCCCGCAAGAGGGACGTTTCAAGAGCCACCCCGTCAAACGGAGGCGGGGCAGATCCGGGTGCAGGCAAGGACCCTGACTGATGAGATCTGGTCGTAGAGGAAGATGGAATGGTAGGTCCATTGCCATCCCCAGGAGATCCGCGTACCAGGGCCTCCTGGGCCAATCTGGAGCGACGAGGATCAAGCTTCCTCCTTCGGCCTTGAATTTGCGAAGGACCCTGGGAAGGAGAGATATCGGGGGGAACCCGTACATTAGATGAAATGGCCAAGGTGCCGATAGAGCGTCTGTGAGACAGGCGCCTGGATCTCTGGTGCGAGACCCGTACCTCTGGACCTTGCGGTTGTGACGAGTGGCCATCAAGTCCACTTCCGGAGCTCCCCATCTGTCCACGAGCAGGTCGAACACGTCTTGATGAAGCGACCACTCCCCGGAGTGGAGGGTCTGGCGGCTCAGAAAGTCCGCCTCCCAATTCAGTACCCCCGGTATGAATACTGCCGATATGGCCGGGATGTGTTTCTCCGCCCACTGGAAGATGCACCTGGTCTCTGCCATGGCCCCCCGGCTGCGAGTTCCTCCCTGGTGATTGATGTATGCTACAGCCGTAGCATTGTCCGACTGGACCTGAACAGGGTGACCCCGCAGCAACGGGAGGGCTAGACATAGGGCTCGGTATACCGCCCTTAGTTCCAGGCAGTTGATGGAGAGCTGGCTCTCCCTTGCCGTCCACAACCCCTGGAAGGATCTCTGACAGGTGACTGCCCCCCATCCACTCAGACTGGCGTCTGTCGTAAGAAGTACCCAGTCCTGGATCCAAAAGGGGCGTCCCATCTGTAGGTTTCGGGAGAGGAGCCACCACGTGAGAGACAGACGTAGCTCCTGGGAGAGGACAATCCTCTGCGCCCTGATGAGATGGTGTGACCCGTTCCACTGGGTCAGAAGCTCCCACTGCAGCGGGCGGGAGTGGAATTGGGCATATTCCACCATCTCGAAGGTGGAAACCATCGAGCCCAAGACCCGCATGCAGGCATGAATGGAAACCGACCGGTGTCTGAGAAGATCTCGAATCCTGGACTGGAGTGTCTGAAGCCTGTCCTCTGGCAGGAAAACCCTCTGAAGTTTGGAATCCAGGAGGGCTCCTAGATGGACCATCCGTTGAGATGGAAGGATAGCAGATTTTGACCAACTGATAATCCAACCGTGACTTTGTAGAAGGGTCACTGTCCTGTGGATGTGAACCTGGAGTTCCTCCGGAGACTGAGCCAGCAGCAGAAGGTCGTCTAAATAAGGGAGAATTCTGACCCCCTGACGTCTGAGATGTCCTGCCATGACTGCCATGATTTTCGTGAATACACGAGGGGCAGTTGAGAGACCAAAGGGCAGCGCACAAAACTGAAAGTGCTCGCCCAGTAGAGCAAAGCGCAGGTACCGCTGGTGATTTTGGCGAATGGGGACATGAAGGTAGGCATCCTGGATATCCAGGGATGCCAGAAAATCTCCCGGTTCCAAGGCCAGTATGATGGAGCGTAAGGATTCCATCCGGAACTTCGGAACCCGGAGGAACCGATTGAGAGATTTCAGGTTCAGTATTGGTCGATAGGCCCCGCTGGGCTTCCGAACCAAGAACAGGCTGGCATAGAATCCTAGACCCCGTTGCGATGGGGGAACCTGTACAATGACCCCAGTTCGAAGAAGGGACTGAACGGAGTCCCTGAGGGCACTTGCCTTGATGGGATCCTTTGGTAGATTGATGGAAAAGAATTGAGAGGGAGGGCGATGGCGAAACGTGAGAGCATACCCTCGCGTGACGACATCGCGGACCCAACCGTCTGTTGTTGTGTCCAGCCATGCGGTGGAAAATCTCAGCAGACGACCTCCCACCCTGGGGTCCCCCAGGTGGAGGTCCGCCCCGTCAGGCAGACGGCTTGTCTGGCTGCTTGGGCTCGGGGCGACGGGTAGACCAGGCCTGACGTCCTCGCTGTTTAGGCGGTCTGGAAGTATGAGGCTGTGATCTTGGAAATGGCTGACCCCGTGCCCTGCCCTGAGGTCGAAAGGCCCGAAAGGAAGTAGCACGAGGTCGCGGAGCCGCTGTAGATGGCAGGAAGGCAGTCTTTGAAGCCGCTACTGTAGCCACTATTTTGTCCAGTTCTGGGCCAAAGAGGATAGTCCCAGTGAACGGCAAAGCCTCCAAAGCCCTTTTGGAGTCAGCATCCGCCCGCCAGGAACGGAGCCATAAAGCCCGTCTTGCTGCAATGGCGGAAGCCGAGACCTTGGAAGCTAGAACTCCCGCATCTAGGGCAGCTTCTCCTAAATAAGCTGCAGCCTGTTGGACCCTGCCTGCTAAAGGTAAGAGTTCCTCCCGGGGTGTACCCTCAGATAGGCCCCTAACGAGGGAGTCTGCCCATTCTGAAAGAGCCCTAGCGACCCATGCTGAGGACAAGGCCGGTCTAGCGACAGCCCCTGCATGTGAATAAATGACCTTTAGGAAATTTTCTAGCTTCCTGTCGGTGGGGTCCTTCAAAGAAGCGGTGTTAGGAATGGGCAAAGTAGAAGCTCTTACCAAGCGTGCCACATGGGCATCCACTGGAGGCGGACTTTCCCATTTAACTCTGTCCCCCGGTGGGAGGGGATAAAGAGTGGGAAATCTTTTGGGGAGCTGAAATTTACGATTAGGGGTAGTCCATGCTTCCTCCAAGATATCCTCCAGTTGATCGGATCTAGGGAAGAAGGAGGAAACCTTCTTTTTACGTTTAAAGACCGGGCCCTTAGACACCGGGACTTCATCCTCAGCCAAGTCAAAAGTTTCTCTGACAGCCTTAACAAGGGCCTCCACATCTATGTCAGGAGGAGGGGGGTCCTGGGGGTCCTGGGGATCTGTAGCAGGGTCAGCGTCGGGAGGGTTATAACCCGTATCCCCCTGATCAGAGTCTGTGTCTGTGTCAGTGTCCCCTAAAAGCTGAGGAGGGTCGTCCCTGAGCAATGCTGGGCGCTTAGCCGGTTGTTTGGACAACATTTGTTGTAACCCCTGAACCGAGGCCGTTAGGGAGCTAACCCAGGGAGGCTCCAACATGGTAAAGCACTCTGGGCTGAAGCGGAAGGAGCCGCCTGCGGAGCAGGCTGCGCAGGAGGAGCAGACGTAAGGCGGTCCACCAGCTGCGACATGACCTGGGTGAGGGACGAAGCCCAAGCCGGCTCAGTAATAGATGAGGCGGCTGAAGGCTGCTGCTGACGCCTATGACAGCATGCGCAAAGGCCATCAAACACTTCGTCATGTGTTGACAAGCCTGCAGCACAGGAAGTGCAAGTGCGCAGCAAAGGAGCTCCCCCCTCCTTAGGTGCCTTTCTGGACATGTTAACCTGAGGCACACTACTATCTCCACAACCCTATAAGGTGTGAGAAGTGGCTGAAGTGGGCGCTGCAGCACAGGGGGTGTAAGGTTACAGCACTTACACACAGCACTTATACACAGCAGAGCATACAATGCACAGAAAAATAATAAATGCAGCACCTCTCACTGACCAAAGCCCCAAGGCTGGCAGGAGGAAGCTTGTATAGCCTGACCTGTGGAGGAGAGGTATACAGGGGATAGCCCAGCGTCTCCGGAGGTGCAGCAGGCAGCGCGGCTGAGGCAAAGATGGCTGCTCCGCGTCCTGTGCAGGGAGGGAGAGGGCGGAGGAAAGCCTGCGGCGGGAACTCTGTAGAGAAGGCGCCAGCAGACCCGGGGGAGGGGCTAACGGAGTGAGCCTGCCTCCCCCTGCTGATACTGAAGCCCCCAGGGAAAATGGCCGCCCGCAGCATCAGGCAAATAGCGGAGATCCCTTCTAGGGATTGACCGCTGCCTGTGCTGCGCTCCGTTGCCTGTTACCCTGGTGGTCTAGCGGGGGAACGAGCGACCCGGTCCCCGCCCGATCAGCACAGTCCAGCGGTCCCCAGCCGCCGGAGCTGTAAGCCGCGATAGGCGCCTAGCGCCTCTTACCTGCTCCCAGCTTCCGGCTTGCGGCTGTGGGTCCCGCTGCAGAGGATCCCGGCCGAGGTCACTCACCCAGTCGTGGTGCTGCGGCCGCCGGCGCTGGGAGTCGTTGGGGCGGCAGCGCGGGCGTCTCACAAGACGCCCAGCGCTGGCTGCCCTAGTTAAAATAAAAAATAAAAACGGGCTGCCAAAGGCAGCCCCCCGTTTCAAAGGTGCTGCTCCTGCCGCACCAAACGAAAAACTGGTGGCCTGAGGCGGGGGCGGGGTATAGGAGGGGAGGAGCCCAGTTCCCGGAGGCTTAGGATTTTGTTTATCCCGTTTGGTGCCTGCCAGGTCCATCACCACCTATACCCAGCGTAAGCCCTGTGTCTCCTATGGACTCGAGACAGAAATTATTTATTTACATATTGTGTCAATCATCCTTTTTTGCACATCCACTAGCATTAAGCAGTGAAGGTTAGCGCAGGATATACCCACACCCTCCGTTTTTGCACATATACTTCTGTATAGGGTATTCCGTAGTATACCCAAGGTAAATCCCGCAGCAACCATCCAGACTGCGAACTCAGCGCAGTTGTTACACATCTTCACCTAGCGATCTGGGAAATGTGACAGTTAATAATGACTACAGCTGTGCACCGAGCTAGGTGATCTGGGGAATGTGACAGTTCGTAATGACTACAGCTGTGCACCAGCTAGGTGATCTGGGGAATGTGACAGTTCGTAATGACTACAGCTGTGCACCGAGCTAGGTGATCTGGGGAATGTGACAGTTCGTAATGACTACAGCTGTGCACCGAGCTAGGTGATCTGGGGAATGTGACAGTTCGTAATGACTACAGCTGTGCACCGAGCTAGGTGATCTGGGGAATGTGACAGTTCGTAATGACTACAGCTGTGCACCAGCTAGGTGAACTGGAAAATGTGGAGCGTTTGTAGATCTCGAAAACCGGTTTGGCCAGCCCCGGTATAAAGCCAGCGACTTACCATGACAGGTCACTCAGTGTATGATAGTGCACATGGGACACGTAGCCGAAGGGAAAGGGCTGCTGTGTGTCATAGAAGAGCACGGCGTCCTCTGAGGCCACGGCAAATACCATGCGATAGGGCTTAGCGATGAGGCCCGGCGGGGGAGACTCCTCCTTATCTGAGGAGAGAGAAAGCTGCAGATTCTTAGGTCAATAAATCAGCACTGGAAGCAAAATAGAATGTGATTCAGATACATGAGTATGTACCAAGATATATACAGTCACACACTGAGGTAACACGCACATGCGCATCACAGGGGATTTCTCATCACGGGTCCCACATCTGGAAAAATCACAACTATACTAGAGAATACAATCGATTTTTAAAGGAGACCTCAGTACTTGGTGCTAGATCCCGCTTTATAATAGAACTCAGCGCAGTGCAGGCTATTCAGCCAGATAACCAGCTTTACCTACTGTACGCAAAGTATTACACTGATACATCCCAGCACATATACCCTGTATTCAGTAGTCCCGAACTCTATGCCCCTGCCATGTCTGAAGACAAATCGCGGTCAGTAAAGGAGTAAGAGGCCTATTTATTATTGGATCGATGATCCTGGGCGAGATCTACTGCCTAGGATCACATTGCAATATGCGATCCTTTCTCAAAGATGCATCTCCCCTGTAGACACAGGGACAGGGGCTCGGGGGCATGCCAAGACCCAATGGGGGATGCCGGGGGGACAAGAGGGATCAGACATTGCTACTGCGGTCCATCCTAAAATATTTGGGGGGGGATACTTAACATTTGTGGCCGACCCCTGAAAACGGGTGTTTTTGAGAGGTACTTGTGTAGTACCAGGGCGCCCAATTAACATACGCACGCTAGCGTAGGGAAATCGCATGGCATCGCACCGGCTGTTTTAGTGCCGTGCGATCTCAGTAGTTAATATGGATGGACGTTTTGCAGTTAGCGTAGCTGTGCTTTGAGAATAAGCGTAAATAGCGTGGTCAGTCAGAACTTGCGTAAGTGCTCCCAGTCAGAGCTGAATAACTGACAGTAATGGCTGCATCAGGGAGAGCTGAAAACGCAACAGTAATGGCTGGTGAACCTGTGACCATGTTCACCCTGCCAAACACAGAGGTGGAGGCTGTTATATTCCGGTCACGCAAAATTGTGTGAACGGGCACCTGATGCGGCTATCTCTGAAAGAAAGCATGTGGCACTGCCACATTAAGGCCTGTTGCAAAAAGGTGAGCCTCAGAGCGGCACACTAGTTCCCGGGGTGCAGTTTACCCTTCCTCACCCTTGTCCGCTTTATCTATTCGTGGGTGGGGCAGATGACAAAAGTGGCGTATTGTGACCGTGAACTGCACGTCTAATAAAACCGCAGTGCAGTACAACGGTTTGATGCGGGAGGCCTGCGCTATGGACCTAATTTCCCAGCCCCATAGGCAAATTGGCGGTTCCCGGCATGGTGGTCGTAGAGGTTGACGAAAGCCTATTCGTCAAGTGTAAATGTCATGTGGGAAGGATGCTGCCTCAGCAGTGGATCTTTGAAGGGATTTGCAGGGAGACTGGTGCCTGCTTTGTCACTGCAGTGGAGAAGTGAGATGCCAGTACGTTGATGACCGCCATCAATGAATTTGTAGCTCCTGGATCGATGATCTATTCGGATTGTTGGAGGGCCTACAACACGGAGCAGCTTCAGCAGGCCGAATATGAGCAAGCGCGTGTGAACCATAGATATAACTGTGGACCCAGAGTTAGGGGTTCACACGCAGAACATTGAGCGGCTGTGGGGGCATGTAAATGGAGAAACAAGTGCCAACAAAAATTTGGAGTCTTGCTTGGAAGAATTCATGTGGAGTAAAACTCTGGGCGCTACTAATCCGTTTTGCCGCATTCTCCCTGCTCTGACGCCGCTTCCGAAGGCAAATGCACTGCCTTCATAATGACTCTATTATTGTTCTTTTTTTTCTTAATTCTCATTCTTGTTGTTTCACTTGATTTAGGTTTACAAATGTAATTAATGTGTTGTATTTATTATTAATTAGTAAGTAAAATTAAAGTTAATCGTTAACACGTGTCATCATTACTGTGTCAGATGTATGATATGGCAGGTGTGAATGTGTTCCTAAAAGACCCCCACTATCCACGCCACCCCGAAGCGTGGCGAGCGCACCCGACCTTTTCATAACCCCACTGTCTACGCCGGCGTCAAGTTGATTTTATATAGTGTGGCGAGCGCAACGAGCACAGCGACACTATATAAAATCAACTCCAGCGTGGAGAGTGCAGCCACACTATATAAAATCAACTCCACGCCGACGTGGATGGTGGGGTTATGAAAAGGTCAGGAGGAGGCGTTCCACCGACCCTCGCGGGGCTCGCTGCGCTCCAGGGTGGCTAGTGGGGGGGGGGGGGCCTAAAAATCTCATTGCAGTTTAGTTAAGTTAATGCCATCGCACCCTATAAAATTGCATGCGATCGCATGCATTGAGATGCGATAAGCCCGGGACGAGAGAGCAGTGAATAAATTACTTTGGAAGATTACATCGCAGGGCACTAACACTGGACATGCGATGCGATGCGATGCTCTTACGCAGAATAGCCCATTAAGCAAATTGTTTAGTGAGCGCCCTGGTACTACACAAGTACCTTAACCACAAATATTATATGATAAATGGTCCCCTAAAAAAAAAAAACCTTCTAAAAAGTAGATATATAACGCATTGGAGCCAATCAGCTTCCACCTACCATCCTATAGATCAGGGCTGCCCAGACCGGTCCGCGATATCTACCATCAGGTCAGGTTTTCTAGACCGCTAGCTAGTGCACCGGTGCAGTCATTACTAATGCCGCCCATACACGTCCCGATGTGGGCGTGCGTTCTGTGCTAAACTAGCACGCATCGTATCCCTTGTGCATGCGATGCGATGAAAACTCAGTACAAAAAGTATGTGCAGCACATACTTTTTGTACTGTGCGATGAGGTGCCGTGGGAGCGCGCACCTCAAAGCACAGCCCGCATCGGGAAGTGTATGGGCACCTTAACTGTCACATTTTCAAAAATGTGCTGTATTCATTCCTAACCGACATTCTACAGATCCACATTTGGCCTGGAAACCAGGACCTGTTGGTAGCTCCCGGGAACCGGTCTGGCCAGCCCTGCTGTAGAATGTACTTGATAACTGCTAGCAGCAAGCTTATTGGTCGAACAACTTAAGAAGGTTTAATACATTTCCCCCCTAGGAGCGCTCTGGGTTCTGGGTAATCCTAATCGCTACACGTTACCTTTATCTGCAGGCCTCAACTCAAAATATATAGGACAACATCGAACGGCAAGCGTGGCCTTCGCCGGACACGGCAGGTGAGCGATAGGTCTAGAGAAAACAAGCACAATTTAGTAATTAAAACAGAAACCATACATCAATAAGATGTTCTGCCTGTATAAGTGTACAGGAAAGCCGGCATCACTTAGGATTGGCTACATCCAAGACACCTCGTCAGACAAGCGGTATAGCTGCTCTCATTATACTGTACTCAGTGCTGAGCACACAATGATAGACGAAACGTACATGGAGAAGTGTGGACTGAAGCGCACTGTAACTCGGCATCCCACTCTGCACAGCACATTCAAGGAAACACTAAAAGGTTTCTCTTCTAAAGATGGACGTTCATAGCAACCAGATTCTAATTCTTATTTATTTAGCACCATCTAGAATATAATAAAAATAAATGTGACTGGTTGCCCATAGCAACAACCCTTCTTTAATAGAACTCCCATCTTAGTAAATAAAGCCTAAGATTGTGCAATTATTGGTGCTAGAACGTGGTTTCATTCCTTACTATACTAAGTGCAGCTCTGTATAGACAGTGTCGGTGATACAATGTAAGAAGCTTACTCACCTCTTCAGGCTCTTCCTGGAGAACACGTACGTTGTGTTCACGAAAGACTCTCCAACCTCAACACAGCCAGCTGAAAAACAGGGTCACATTAGCTCTCTTACTTGGGCAACAAAAGCTGTATGGTCAAGCTGTTCAACATCTCTCTAAAGGCCCCCATACACTAGGGCGACTTGTCCTAAGGACAAGTCAGCCCCAATTTCCCCTGAGCTTCCCCGGCAGCTCCCTGGGGGAGCTTGAGAAGATTTGGCACTTGATGTGCCATTTTTTACATGTGATAAACCGGATGCGATTGATCACATGCAAAAATCCGGGGAGCTGTAGGAGAGCTAGCGGTCCGTGGGAGCAGGGACCAGTTCGAGGGGAGGGAGGGCAGCAGGAGCAGGCTGGGAGTGGGGACCGGTTCGGGGAGCGGCAGAAGCAGGCTGGGAGTGGAGACCGGTCCGGGGGGAGTGGCACGAGATGTAGTGGCAGGCAGGGAGCAGGGACCGCGGCGCAGATGCAGAGCAGAGACCGGGGGCGCGGCGGGAGAATAGAAAGAAATCCTATTCAAAAGACTGGGCGGCCGCTGATTGGCTGGGAAGTCAGCCAATCAGCGGCCGCCCAGTCTTTTGAATAGGATGGTTTCTATTCTCCTGCTCGCCGTGGGGACCGCAGAGCAGCGGGAGAATAGAAACCATCCTATTCAAAAGACTGGGCGGCCGCTGATTGGCTGAGTTCACAGCCAATTAACGGCCACCCAGTCTTTTGAATAGGATTTCTTTCTATTCTCCCGCTGCGCTCTACATCTGCGCCGCGGTGGCCGCTCCCTGCCGCTATATCTCGTGCCGCTCCCCCGGACCAGTCCCTACTCCCAGCCTGCTCCTGCCGCTCCCCCAGACGGCTGCACATGATTTATCTCATGTGCAGACCGTCCGACATCTGGATCTGATCTGATGCGCACGGGACCGCGCATCGGATCAGATCAGATGTTATACCCTACGCAATTTGGCCAATATCACCAAAATCGTGTAGTGCATGGGGGCCTTAAAGGACGGCCACCCAACAATGACCATTGTCTGGTAAACATTTTACAAATGAGACACGCCCTCCCCTAAGGGATAAGTACTGACCCCACATCGGTCAAAACTTCCTCCCATAGGAGATGGCGTGTCCAAACTTTAGAAGTAATGACACTGTAAACTGAGTGAATGTATGCACAGAGGATCATGTAGCTGCCCTCCATAACTGCTCCATGGATGCCCCATTCCGCGCAGCCCATGTAGTACCTACTGAGCTGATAATGGTAACTGGAACCAGCCAATCAGCCCCAGCACATGCCCGCTTTAACCTGACTGTAATACATCTAGCCATTATTCTGGTTCACTCCTTCGGGCAAATTCCTTCTTAGATGGACAAAACCATGTGCACTGCAGGTGGGGCAGATGTAATATGTGCAGAGAGAATTAGATTTGGGTTTCTGTGCAGGTAAATTACTGATTACTTTATTTTTACACTGCAATATAGATCTCACTTTGAAGTAAAACCCCACCCAAATCTAATTCTCTCTGCACATGTTACATCTGCCCCCACCTGCAGTACCAATGGTTTTGTCCATCCAAGAAGGAATTTGCCAGAAGGAGTGAACCAAAATAACCCCCACAGTACCAGTCTGCCTTCCACATGGATGAAGGTTGCTTTAAATTCATGTGGAATGTATCTCTCATACTTTCATTTCTGCTGTTACTATATGCTATGTATGGTACAGTTTATCAACGAGCTGCATTGGACGTTAAACTGCCTGATCAGCAAATGGTAAAAAAACAAAAAAAAACAACACTTTTTTTGCAGAGAAGATGCTCGTAAAGCCGTTCACACAGTGAGCTCAAATGAATCAGATGCCAATGATTAAGGCCAAAACATGCTGTGTGCTGTGCCTAGGGTTCATATCCCACTCGGGAGCAATTTATTTTTTGTAATTGTAATGTTTTTTTTTTTTTATAAATTAAATTGTATACATAATTAGGGTTTGCTTCCACTTAACTTGTGTATGCCGACCCTAGCTCCATAAGGGTGGGCTCCCTCGTGGCCAATAGTCTCGGTACGCCACCATTTTGTAAATATGTCACTTAGTCGCTTTTTCAGCCTCAGGTACTCAGTGGGGAAATATATGCAGTGCTTAGCCTACCCTTGCGGAGCTCATCTCTGGCATACATTTCCCCACCAAGTCTTTGGTGCTGATTGAGCGACTACGTCAGGGGTGGGCAAAAGGTGGTCCGCAAAGAGCTCCTTACTGGCCCACCGCTCGGCGCTGCTGTATGTGTGTGCGCGCGGTTTAGTCCTGTGTAGCCGACACTCAGACTGTGCGTAGCAGGCGTGGCCCGGCGCATGCACAAAAGGCCGGAGGACTACGCCTTGTGCACACACACACACAGCTGCCATCAAACACACAAACAGCAGCGCCGAGCAGCCCACCCCCCGCATCTCCCTACAGCCGCAGCACCGCCGCAGAGGATGGGTGAGTCGCCGTGACTGCATGGGGCTGCAATCAGCAGCATTTTTCAAGGCTGCTGTGCAGGTGTTTGTAATATCTAAAGAGGGGCAGGTGTGTGGCATTAATAATGTAAGGGGTAAGTAAAAGGGGCCTACTATTGTGTTGCATGATGTGTAAACGGGGTATATGGTGTGCTACAATACATTCAAAGGCACAACCCCTTTTGAGTGGCCACACCCCCTATTTCTGGTGTGCGGTCCTCGAATATCTGCTGGAAGCATTAAGTGGCCCCCCAGCTGAAATAATCGCCCACCCCTAGACTACATAGTATACTGTATTTACAAAATAGTGGCGGGCCGAAACTATTGGCCATGTGGGAGCCCACCCTTATGGAGCTAAGCTTCGCACAAGTTAAGTAAAGGCGGACAGAAAATGGCAATGGTGTTTCACATACTCGCAGCACTGTACTGTACATTAGTGTAGCAATCACCACCCAGCTGCAAAGCTGTGCCATATTACGCCATAACAGGACATTGCTCATGACTGGACAAGGAAGCCAGGATGGCAGCCAAACAGGATAGATGAGCTGTAGGTGTAAGAGTAGTACCCGCCGCCTTAGAAATAGACTTTAGAGTACTAAGAGTATTTACTAATTGAATGGTCTTAAAGGAAGTGATGTTGATTCAGACAATCTTGCTACGGGAACATCTACTTTAGCCAACATATGCCCAATATCGCTATCTGGGATAGGATACGGATGTGTCCACTTACATCTAGCTTCCCAGTACACTAAACAGCCCTTCTAGTTGCACCGTGCCGTGCAACTTTTTCCCTTAAAATGCATGTTATTTGCACAACAATGAGAACAGGATGCACAAGCAGCTTCTGTTTATTAAAATGATGTGTGACATGCCTATATTTTGTGAGTAGGCGTGGCTGTATGCTACACTAAAGTGCTTTCTAGGAAAATATGAACGTACTGTAGCATTTTGTATGCAGATACAGCGCCACTCACATACAGAATATAGGCATGTTGCATATTTTAATCAGCATAAGCTGCCTGAGCGTCCTATTCTCATCACTCATAAGAACACTAACGGGAAAGTTACATGAAAAGACACTCGGCACATGCGTTATGTGTAACGCGTAAAGGACAGATGTATGTGGACACTTCTGTACGCTGATAGAAACCAGCAAGGCACCTGGATTTTTGTCGCAGGATTATCGCACGGTTCGGCGATTACGTGCCACTGACCATTCACACACTGACTGGGACACTGGCGCACTGTCTTGCAGATATCAAAGTCCTTAAGCTCACATCTCCACAGCGCTACAAGGGAGAGAAGCAGTCACAGCGCACATAATGTGTGCCGAAACCACCCGCACAGAATGAATAGCCATACATCTACCCTTATGTCTGCGCAGGACACTAGTGACACATATATAAATGAAGAGACCTGGGGTAAGAAGGAGGGAGCCATCTGGTGTGAAGGTGAGCCTCCGGAAGAAAGACTTCATACTATCATCATGGAACATCCGGTAGGTTTTAGTCTGTAATAGAAAAAAAAACACTTATATATGACCTGGCCGCACATTGCTGAGGAGTTTGGACATTCAGTGCTGTACAAGGTGTAACATGACAGTTACAGTCAGCAGGCAGTGATGAGCTGCAGGGGAAAGGCACCACAGCTGTCAGTGATCCTGTACCAATCGTACGGGAGAAAGCGGAGGAGACAATAGACAACATGCACCGGGGTGAGTATAGTGCAAACTAAAATAACAAGAGAGAAGTCAGGGTAGAAGTGGATAGGACTAGGTCACTGTAAGCAAGGCAATACATGCATATGGGTATTAGTAGCATCAGAGTTAAGGAAAAGTTGGATCCCCAGAGATGTTGCACAGGTGCCGGATGAGTGACCGATAGGGATTCAGACGGTCATCAGAATCCTGACTGTCACTAGCCCGACCGTCGGCATTCCAAGTTACACGGGCGACTTTCCCTTATGGGGTCCATGACCTCCACAGAGGGAGAATAGAATAGATGGAGAGCTGCGCGTAGCGAGTCCGCAAAGGTGCTTCAATGCGCTTGCCCTGTTCTGGTCCATTTTCCAGGTTTTGGGAGCAAAATGGCTAATTGTCATCTGTTCCCAGACATTAGCAGATTTTTGTTCTGAGCAGCCAGATTGGAAAGATAATCTTACAGCGTGCATGTAGCGTAAGGGGGAAATGCAGTGTGCGAGCGCTTTGTAAATATGCAGGAAAAGCCGCTGTAACTTCATGAGTCTGAAAACCTGTAATCACATCCAACTTGTCAATAAGAGATTTATCAAGAGAGCAAGATAGAGAGAACCTGTCATTTTTCAAAAGGTCAGTGACATGACAGTTAGGAGCGGATACATTCTCTTGTCACTTGATCTCCCCCCTCAGTCATTAGGAGGAGACACAGAGATTGTATCTAGGGAGCATCTTGCTATGGACGAGATCGGCATTTTCTAGGTACAATCTCTAACCTCATACCACATACATATGACTGAGTCCATGCTTACCTCTCCCTCCGGGGCGTTATTAGACGGCATCTTGCTGACATTAAACGCAACTCGTTTGCTTTCAGTTCTATACACTCTCAGGACACTGAAATCAGAAGAGAGGAACAAAAGATATTTATAGAGAGTCAAAGAACGCGAGAAAACGAAAAGTCACTTATGAGGTCATGGGTTCCATTCCCATCATGGCCCTAACTGCGCGGAGTTTGTATATTCTCCCCGTGCTTGGGTGGGTTACTTCTGAGAACTCCGGTTTCCTCCCACAATCCAAAAATATACTGGTAGGCTAACTGGCTGCCCTAGTGTGAATAGGTTTGCTCCTGTTTTCAGGTCTTAGCCTTTCTTTATAGTGTGTGTCAGGATTACATTAGCAGTGAAACATATACAAAAATAATTAATGCATTGCTTACAGAGGCCTGTCCTCCTTAATGGCAGGAGCTTGTGTACTCCTATACCTGGAGATTCGTCCAGGATCAGTGCAGGGCGGAGATGTGAAAGTGGGAGCCTTGAAAGAGACAGCCCGGGCCCACTGAAGGCACAAATGTGGGGGGGCCCGGTGCCTACAGAGATACTGGGCTCTCTGGTCACTGAATAAATGCCATTCAAGTTGCAGGGACCCACTGGCTGGCTGTTTTAGAAGGGTGCTTTTGCCCTTCTAAAATCGGACAGGGCATGGCCTAGAGTGAATGTTACTTATGGTCACCTCTAATAATTAAAGGGAGTACTACAACTTTCCTGTTGAATTCTAATCAACCCCTACGGTAGCCGTTCTGCTGGCACCTAGATGGCTGACCACGGCTAAGCCATGGAAAAGTATTTGCAGAACTCTGATCCAGCCTCTACGCCTACCCTAGAATATCTCATGACCCTGTACCCCTGAGGCTGGTTTCACACACTCCGGCTCCTGCCGGACGGTGAAATCCCACACGGCCAGGGAGCCGTGCCGCACACACTAGTTTATCATGGAAGGGATGGCCACAGCCCGGCAGCCGTCCCTTCCAGTGGCGGGATCCGGCTGCAGCCGTGCGGCTGGGCCGTGGCCGTCCCGTGTGAATGGACACAATAGTGTACATTCACAACTAATGTGTGCGGCACGGCTCCCTGGCCGTGCGGGATTTCACCGTCTGGCAGGAGCCGGAGTGTGTGAAACCGGC
Organism: Crinia signifera; assembly: GCF_055691185.1. Taxonomy (NCBI): domain Eukaryota; kingdom Metazoa; phylum Chordata; class Amphibia; order Anura; family Myobatrachidae; genus Crinia; species Crinia signifera. Next base: position 22,633,991 of record NC_139218.1, read on the forward strand.
CTTACAGCACAGTGGACAATGACATAGAACACTAAACCGACCAGGGAAATAGAACCTAGATAAGAGACTAGTCCATTAGCAATCTGGCTGCTTTACACATAAACCAGTCCACATTTGGAAATCATTTTACAGAATCCGTTAAGATCACTTTCCTGGCACGAAGCAGATGATAAACGGTCCCGTTAAACTTACCGGTCGCAGCTCAGTGTCGCTATGTACTGTCCGAGTGGGTCCCAGGTCACCCCCTGTACATAACTCTTGTGCTCATTAAATATAGAGATTTTTTGGCCTGAGGGAAAAAAGAAATATTTGAGCGAGAAGATATGATCAATTATAATACAAAGCAGAGAGATAGAATTCGTATGAAGACTTAACAGTCCTGGTTTGCAATTTATCACTTGTTTAATGTCTGCTTGATACTGGCACTGACAATATTCTTGAAGAAATATTAAAATATTAAAGCCATTTTGACCATGCAGCTCTCATGGATATGACAAAACTAGCGAGATCTGTCAGATCTCACAAACATGGCCTCCATTTAAGTCTATATAACTTTATGGCCTACATCATGGATGGGAAACCTTCGGCCCTCCAGCTGTTGTTTAACTACACATCCCAGCATGCCCTGCTACAGTTTTGCTATTTGGCGATGCTAAAACTGTTGCAGGGCATGCTGGGATGTGTATTTCAACAACAGCTGGAGAACCAAAGGTTACCCATCCCTGGCCTACATCTTGACGCTATACAGAGTTGCGATGAGCTAGAATGGGAAGGATACAGAACCAGATGAGGGAAGCCTGGACCGACATAATGGAAAAACTAGTAGGTTAAGAAGAACTACTACTTCCTACATGTAGTACTATGCTCCAGGTAAGCTAGGCAGAAGATTCTTAAATGTAAATCACAGGTTATGGCAGCAGTGTTATTATTATTATAATTTTATTTATAAGGCGCCACAAGTGTTTCGCAACGCCGTACAAAGGAACAATACAGGGAGACAAAGCTTGGCATAACATTGAATAAATAACTAAAATACAGTACAAATAAAGAGCGCCACAGTTCAATACACATTACAGCTTAAATGTAAGTAGTGAGGACCCAATCAACATACAACTAGAGGCTTGAGGCCAATGATGGAGATGAGTATGAAGATGGTCACTGAGTGTTGGAGTATAGGAGAGCTGTGAGTGACATGTGAAGAGAAGTGGGCTCTGACAACAGGAGGGAAGAGGGTCCTGCTCAGAGGAGCTTACAATCTAGTAGGAAGGGGAGACAGACAGATTACAAGAGGTGCAAGCGAGGGGGTGGTGGTTAGATAGCAGGATGTAAACAGGCAAGGGGTCGGAGAACCAGCTGGTTTATGCAGTGGAAGGGTACGCTTTGATGAATAGGTGAGTTTTCAGTGCCCGTTTGAAGCTTTGCAAGGTCGGGGAGAGTCTAATGGAGCGAGGGAGTGCGTTCCACTGAAGGGGTGCAGCACGGGCAAAGTCCTGTACTCTAGCATGGGAAGCAGTGATCAGGGTGGAGGAGAGACGACAGTCGTCAGCTGACCGTAGAGGGCGGGAGGGTGTATGAATGGAGATGAGGTTAGAGATATATGGAGCAATGGAATTAGAGATGGCCCTGTATGTGAGTGTGAGGTGTTTGAAGAGGATTCTGTAGGGGAATGGGAGCCAGTGCAGATTTTGTTGAAGGGGAGTAGCAGAGTTAGAGCGGCGGGAGAGGAAGATAAGCCTGGCTGCAGCATTGAGGACAGATTGGAGAGGAGCCAGTTGGGATTGAGCGAGGCCGGTGAGAAGAGCATTACAGTAGTCAAGCCGTGAGATGACCAATGAGTGGATGATCAGCTTAGTTGCACTCTGTGAGAGAAAGGGCCTGATGCGAGCAATGTTGCGTAACTGGAACCGGCAAGAATGGGCCAGGGCTTGGATGTGGGGTGCAAAGGAGAGGGAGGAGTCAAGAGTGACACCCAGGCAGCGGAGTTGGGGAACAGGGGAGATGATGGTGTTGTTAACAGTGATAGAGATATTAGTAGGGGGCATAGCTCTGGGTGGGGGAAAGATAGTGTGACCAGAAGTGTACTCTTCCATGTTAGGTGGTCCTTGTGGGACATTGCTTGTAGCAGGGCTGGCCAAACCGGTCCTCGAGATCTACCATCAGTTACCTTTTTCCAGACCGCCGAGCTGCTGCACAGGTGCAGTCATTACTAACTCACATTTTCAAACATGCAGTGAATTAATTCCTGACGCATTCTTCAGATCCACAGGTGGTACGGAAAACATGAACACATTAGATCTCGAGAACCGGGTTGGCCACGCCTCGCTTATAGCATTCTTGACTATGATGAAGGCCCAAATTGTGAAGCACCAATGTCTTCCACCTCAGTCCTACCTGCCAAAATACATCTCTCTTCCATAATGAACACTTCTTCCTAACTTAATTAACAACCCTCAAAGCAAAAAAAACATAAGCCACTCAATGATTTACATAACCAATACACCAGACCCCTGTTTTGATTTGACCTGCGCCCAGTCACATCCGGGCTGTTAGTAGGAAACGGAGACAGCATTTACTGCAGAGATCTCAATATGTTTTGCTATTATCCCGTAAACTGAGTCCTACGCTATAGTTTTATGCCGTTTTCTTTGTCCTGTGGTTTTTTTTATTTCACGATGGAGAAATGCAGCAATCAGGTAATGGCCAGTACACAGGCACATTCATTCTGTGCCCACTGCTGTACTGTCTTCACCCAAGGAAGACTACTTTGCTTACACAGTGCTATATGAGGGATGCACTGCATAACAAAATCCATAAAAGGTACATACAGTAGAAACATAGAATTTGACGGCAGATAAGAACCATTCGGCCCATCTAGTCTGCCCCTTTTTTATCCTTCAGGTAATATCAACCCTTTTTGATCCTTAGTTCTTTGTGAGGATATTCATATGCCTATCCCATTCTCCATGCATAATCCGTTCTGCCAGTGTTTAACTGAAAAGCAATAAGTCGGGAGGGTAAACACGGTCACATCGTACCTTTAACAGTATCCCAAATGATTGCCGAATTATCCACAGACGCCGAGACCATGAAGTTGCTGTCCTGAGTCCAGCTAATGTCGTACACGTCCTCCAAGTGGCCCCTGCAAGCAGCAACAGCTAATTACTTCTCCCCCAACATTGTCATTATTCAGAGACACAGCGAAGCCTCAATGGGATAAAATTATAGGTTAGAGGACAGAGATAAAATCAATCAAGAGGAACAGCTCACAGATAACCTGGGGCAGGTGACATGGGAACATTAGTCTTAGATGTAGTTCAATGAAGGAAGAATTTGTACAGGACTCGTCAGTTCAACAAGCAGAGATCACTTGTTACACCTGATGGCCACATAATGAATGAAAATCTAGTAATGTGTGGGAGCAAATGACAATCAGCCGTTTGCTTCCAAACACCGGAAAACAGATGAGAACAGTCATTCAGGCAAGTTGGTTAAATCCATCTCTGGCAATCTCCGCCAGAGTACACAGCGCCCCAGCTTAACGCTGATGTCTCCCTGCCCGGACCTGGTCCAGAGCACGTGCGAGATCTCAAGAACCAGCCCCCACCACAACCATTGCTGTCCCTGCTGTAGAGATAGGGTACCGACACCTGCAGCTGTTGAAATCGATAGCTACTGACCATCCATACATTGTCCTGCATATTGGCATGCAAAGCATGTCCCTGTCATTTACCGCACATCCGTATATCGGGGAGAAGCGGTATCAGAGCACATAGCATGTCCCTGTCACTTACCGCTTCGCCCCGATATACGGATGCGCGGTATCAGAGTGTCTACCCCTTTGTTTCCTTGGGAGGTATGTGGGCTGACATGGGTCAACAGTCATTAGGTCGACATGGGAAAAGGACGACATGGTTCTAGGTGGAAAGGGCATAAGTTCTACAGGTCATTAGTTCGACATTGTCTATGTCGACAGTCAAAAGGTCGACATGGGGTTTTTCACAGGTTTTTGACCTGAATGTCAACACAGTCGACATGGACACAGTTTTAAGTGCACCACATCCCCCTGCATAGCTCGGCACACTATTTTATTCTCCCACCACGCCCTAGTGGATGTTAGGGAATGAAACACCGCCTGTCGGCACAAAAAAAAAAAAACAGGGAAAAACCCCATGTCGACCTAGACAAATGTCGAACTTTCGACCTTTTCCCCGTGTCGACCATAATGCTGTAGACCAAATGACCGCATCCCGCTGACATAAAGCACTAAACCGCTGATGTGAAAGGGACTCCAGACATAACTGAGCTTTATATTTATAGTGATTAGGTAAAGCTAAAAATTCAGTGCAGTCTCCTGTTGGTTAAAACCATTTGATTCATCTTCTTTGCCTGAGTATTCTGTGTTTAGGAGCAAATGGTTGATTGTCATTCGCTCCCGTACGTTACCAGATTTTCATTCCAACCAGCCAATTAGTTGGCTGGCTGGCAAGATAATCCTCAGGTGTGTGGCCAGCAAGACAAGCAGATCAGACAGCGGTCTCTGAAGCCTATACAGACAAACTGCACCCAATACAGAAATCAAGGAGCTCGCGTGTGTATAATGTCATATTGCACCAAAGCCGTCTTCCCTGGATCACCACCCCCAGCCCCAGGGGAGCCGTGGACCACCACCAATACTCCCATTGGTAGGCTGACAGCGCTTATTGGTACAGAGGTTAAAATATCAATGAAGTTCAGTGCACTGAAGAACAGACATTAAACACAAGCCATGTGTAGAATGTTCATTCACGCTGATGGAGCAGAATAATGGGGGAGAATTACCTCAATGTTTTAAAAACCGTCCAGTTTTCTTTGCTCAATTCAGATTCCTCGGCCTCACTGAATAGAGTCGGTTCCGGTTCTTTACTTTCACTCAGCTTCCATAATAATATAGCAGCATCTATACAACAAAAGGGATAGATCAGTCTCATTCGGGCAATGGGCGCTGCCTGACTGACAGTAAGTACACACTGAGCGATTGGTCGCTGAGCAATATACACTAAACTGCTAAGTGTCCCCTGTAAATCGGCGACGGTCGCTGATGACAACGAAACACTCTGCCGGGGGAAGCCGCTGGTCGCAGGAGCATGTGCCCGGTATCTCAGGCAACGTGCAGTTTTATATCCTTTATAATTGTAGTCACCTCAACATTTATTAATAAATATTATAGTCCACTAATAGTCCTCTGAAGGAAGGGGATACTAGGAATGAGATGTGAACCCAATGTACCCTGTGCAGAGATCTAAAGGGCCCCTTACATTTGTGAGATTTTGTGAGATTTCATCCAATTTGAGTCAATTTATCTGACGAGATCTGATGTGCCGTCTGACAAAATCTGATGCGCCTGATGTGTAGGACACAATCCACAATCCTGTGCCATTGAGTATAACCAAGAGATTGGAAGAGATTGAACCTCCTGCACATAGGATAAATCTCGAGTCAATCAGGTTCAATTTGTTGAGACAATAAGTTGACAAGTGTAAGGGGGCCTTTACAGGAAGAACTGGTCACTGGTCAGATCTTTGAGTGACGGGAGTAGTAGCAGCACAGGGGAGGGGGCAGCGGATAACAGCAATAATCATTGTGCATTGTCCTGACGCAGATGTCTTAGAACACAGACACATTGACTTCTACCCTCAAGATGAGATGATCATTTAGGATTATGTTTATAGATTATAAGAGACACGGATTGGGGTCCGGCACTCTGACAACAGATAATCATCCACCGCGGTGCCCTCCAGCAAAAGACACTCAGGTAAGTATCCAGGGCTACAATAGGGGCGGCACTCGACCGGGTTTTGCAAAGTGAAATAAATGCAGACCAACAACTACATACGATCCAAGCAGTTGTTGGTCTGCAATTATTTCACATTGCAAAACCCGGGGTGGGTGGGACTGTCTGTGTCTGTCTCTCTCTCGTCATAGGGTCGACTGTGTGAAGGTCGAAATACTTTATGTTGACGCAAGCATTAGGTCGACCATGGAATGGTTGACAGTGAAAAGGTTGAGTTTTTCACTTTTTTTGTCCCGAATTTCTCCATAAGTCGACATGGACACCGTATCGGAGCACCGCTGCGCTCGCCATGCTTCAGACACGGTGCCTCGCTGCACTCAGCGCTATTATATTCTCCATCCACACCACAGCGGATGGTTGGTTAAGAAATACCACCTGCCGGCGCAAAAAAAACGTGAAAAACCCATGTCGATATTTCAACTATTGACCTTATGATTGTATCGACCTTCTGACCCGGTCGTCCGATTTCATGAGGCGACCTTTAGCGGTCAACCTAAAGTACCCCGTATATTGCAGCTTATGTTTATTTGGAGTGACAACGTATCAGTGCCATTATTTTTGCTTATTGAGGGTGTTTTACATTTACTTTCTTTAGGTCGCGGAACTAATGGAGCGGATGTTGGTTTTGGAACAGAAAATAAATAGGGAAAGTAGTTTAATGACACACAGACTATACATAAAGATGTCAGCACCTCTAATATTACAGCACAAACAATGTAAGTTCCCCAGAAACCATTTCAGCAACAAAGGACCGGTAAGTAATAGCTCTGATTGGGTTTATATACAAATCTTACCGTCTCCACCGGATGCCAAGACCTCCCCGTTTGGGGAGAACCGGACCACATTGACGGCCTTGGTGTGGCGGACAAGGCTGGCCAAGAACTCCACCACGGCTTTTCCATCTTCTATTTTGTCCACCCTCCACATCTAGCAAAATAAATAATGAGACTGGATTATCTACAGTCAGATGTCCTTGTAGCCTTCACATGTGCTTTTATAGGCATATTTATATCTAGCGGAGCTATAGACTTTCATTGACCTAGGCCAGGGGTAGGGAACCTTTTTTCATAGAAGGGCCATTTGTAATGTATGAAATCCTTCCGGGGGCCAGACCAAATTTATCACCTTAAAAAGAATACCGATTTCCCCCTCCGGCTGCCGCACAATAACTGCTGCTGGCGCCCGGCTGCTACTGTAGTGCTGCTGGACGCCTGTCGCGTGATCTCACACCCGCCGGAGCCACTCACCACCTCAGACGAGACTCCCTTCCTTATCTCCTGTTTAGACAGACGGACGGAAGCCGGGCCGCTTATGGCCCATGGGCCGGAGGTTCCCCACCCATGACCTAGGCTATAACATCACTCAGTTACGTTCCCCACAAGTGATGTAACGGTATATAAAGGAGTAGACACAACGGTATGGGGACACATATAGAAATGATCTTTCCTACATTGTCCCAAGTGCACCTGGAATTAGCTTCCCTGTAATAGTGGAACTGTAGAGCTTAATACCAGTAACATCACTTTCTAAGGAGCGTTTTTGTGCTTTAGCAAACACCATTATATTGTCCACAACTTTAAGCCAGAGGAAACCAACATAAGATGTGCAGAACTCCAGTTAGATCTGTGAACCCTTCAGACAAACCAACGGAACAATGAGGTTCTCCGAATGTTCTAATCTCCATAACACATTTATTTTTTTAGATTTCCCTTTTAACTTGTTCAATTAAGTAATATCGCAGCAGGCCAAACAATAGTATTTATAACACCACATGTCGAATTTATCAATACGTTCCCCATATATTAGGAACACAGTATCTGTCTTTAAGTGTACAATTGTTATGCATCAAGCTTTCCATTAGATCGTAAGCTCTTTTGGACAGGGCCCTATAAATCTTGTTTCACTTATTAGTATATAATGTGTTTTTGCCATAACCACCTCATTGGAATAGAGACGGACGGCCAGTGAGCAGTATCTGTCTGTAGTCAGAAGACTGATAGGCATCCCATAACCCTATTGCTTAAACCCCCCCACCCGAGAATCAGGATTCCGGCTGTCCGTATGTTAACCACACCCCCCCCTCATTGATCAAGGCGGTGTAATAGGACAGTACATTACAGAGATATCATTTAGAAATGTTTTCCTGCGTTTCACCAGCATCTTTAATAGTCTCCTAAAGTGGCTGTTCTCACGTGTTCTTAGTAATACAATATAAGAACCACACTTATCTGTGTAACAGGACCCTGCCCGCACACACGTGGAATAGACTGCACACTCAGCGGGAGATACTGCCATCCGGAACTTACCCTCACTGCAGTGTCAACACCGGCCGACGCCATCCTGTTCACCTTGCTAGTCCCATGCTGGAAATCCACGCTGTACACAGGCTCCCGATTGTGCCAGGAAATCTCACACGTAATCACCTTCATTCTGAGGGGGAGAACCGGGGACATTAGGGGACCAGACATACAGAGTATCCTTGTAACCCTACATATTCCTGCTCTCCAGCAGTCACACAGAACCTTCATGCCCTGCTGACAGTCACTAGGTCAACCACTAATAGTTGACAGTGATTAGGTCGACATACCATAGGTCAGCATTGACAGAAGGTTGACGTGGACAACACAGGTTTTTCATGTTTTTTTGTTGTTGGTGTAGACCGACTTGGTTCATAATTTACTATCCAAGTGGGCATATGATAGTGTGCCCAGCACAGGCTTCTTTTGCAGAGTGCTGCACCCTGCCCATTTTTTAAGGTTCTAAATGCGCCCTTTTTGTGCATCCCATGCCGCGCTAACATTCCAACGTGGACTATCTGCAGCTGTCAGCCGCATAGGCAGATTCCCCCTTGCTCAAAAAAAACCGGCGTGAGGGGGAATTGGCGTATTAGGTGGGGGTCAGTTGAATACTGACGGGGTGAGCGGTGACAGCGAGCAGGCAGCCCTGCTCGCTGTCACCGCTCGCCCCTGGCATTGAATGCTCCCCAATAAATCAGTGCTGTAATAACATCAGCCTGTAGCGGACGGGAATATGACATGAACACGTATTACTATACACAATAATACCCCTTTTACGCCGCCGCAAAACTCTGGGTCTTCGGTGTGTCAGAGGCGGTGTAAATGGGACATGCCATGTCCCTTTACACAGGACTTCTACCCAGGTCAGGATCTGGGTAGAACATGGCCAGGACCTGGGTAGAGGGCAGTGTAAATGGGTACACCAGGTTATCCGACCCGGCTCCCATTTACATCAATGGGGGACGTGCAACCTGCGGACCGCAGCATCCGCAGTTTGGATGGGGGGGGGGGGGGGGGGGGCAGCACACACAAGCTGCGCTGCTGTCTGCTATACTCTGCAGACAGCAGCAGCGGCAGAGGTGAATGGATGCCTGTGTGCGGCATCCATTTACCTCCCGGGCAACGGCTGGGGGGTACACGGGGGCTGCCCAGCAGATTACCTTGGTGCTAGGCTTGCCCCCAGCGCAGCGGTATGGGTCCCGGCGGCGGCGATCGGAGATGGTGTCATCTCCAGGCGGCAGGGGGCTGCGGGCGGTGTAAATGGAGCAAACGCCGGGTCGCACCAGGCTTGAAGCAGGGATCAAAAACCCAGGTGCGATCCGGCATTTTTGGTGTAAAAGGGGTAGAAATAACAAACCAGCATTCTGCTCACAAAACACCGATCACATTGATAAAGAAATATACTAAGCTGTTTCATAATAATGTTTATTAGAAGAATAATGACAAGTGACTGCGTACGGCGTACTTAGGATAACTGCCTATATCACCAGTTCTGTATTATACACCCTATGAATTCACAGACTCTTCTTAAACTAGGTATTACACTGGAAGATGCCAATACAAGAAATGGATCCCCTTAGGCAGGTTCATACTGAGAATATATAGCAAGTTATTGTTACATTGTAGGACAGAGTACCCTGATCTTATTACACAGATACTATTGTTTCCTATTGCTATAGACATTTATCTCTAGGTGATGCCTTTGGAATCTCTGAAACTAGAAATACTGTAATAAAGTCCTTGACAAAAAAACACACCAGTGAAATGTGCCTTATGGCGTGTACAAACGATGCCAAGTGCCGTGCGATGCGATCCCGACGCGATCGCACTGCATGCGATGTGCATACAATTTTGACTGTATAGTGCAGATCTGCGCTATATAGTCAAGGCAGCCAAGACTTTCTGCCGTGCGATACGGGAGCGCGCATCGGGATAGCATCGGGATCACAGGGGTTAAAACCCTAGTGATCTGCATGCGATACGATGCGATTCTGATTATGTAGTCAGAATCGCAGACAGATTGTACAAGTGTGTACACACCATTATTTTAAAGGGGGTGTGGGGGGGGGGGGGGGAATTACCCAAATTAGGCACAAGGGTGTAGTAGTACAAGTTGCTGAGAATGATGTGAGCAGTGAAAAATGATAGGAGCAGTAGTAGTACAGGGAGCAGGTAGCTGGGATGATGAGTAGTGTGATGTGGGCAGCTGGGGATGATGGTGGCATGGCCAGCTGTGGACCATGAGGCAATAGTACAGGCAGCAGAGAATGATGGGAGTAGTAGTACAGGGGAAAATACAACAGAGTATAATGGGGGCAGTAGTATGGCTGTGTGGGCAGCTGGGGATGATGGCGGCAGTAGTAAAGGGAGTGGGCAGCAGGGAATGATGGGAGGAGTAGTAGTGCAGATAGCTGGGATGATGAGTAGTGTGATGTGGGCAGCTGGGGATGATGGTGGCAGTAGTATGGTGGCATGGCCAGCTGTGGACCATGACGGCAATAGTACAGGCAGCAGAGAATGATGGGAGTAGTAGTACAGGGGGAAAGACAGAGTATAATGGGGGCAGTAGTACGGCTGTGTGGGCAGCTGGGGATGATGGCGGCAGTAGTAAAGGGAGTGGGCAGCAGGGAATGATGGGAGGAGTAGTACATGGAAACGGACAACTGCTGTAATCAGTGTATCCCCCAATGTGTCACGTCCCCTCCCGCACTGCACTCCCTGTACACACGTTACCGGAGCCCCGGCACGGCAGTGCTGTGATGGGAGCAGCACACACTCCGCACCGGTACTCACCTCCCGCAATCCCGGTCCCGGCACCCAGTGTATGTGTATCTGTGTACAGCAACAGTCACTGCAGAAAGTAACTTTCCCGCCCGCGCCTCTCAGCACCCGGTCACCGTCCGCCTCCTCCTGCAGCGGCACCTAGCGGCGGGGAGAGGGCAGTGCGCCGCCAGTAATATCACTCCGGCTCTCACACCTCTCCTCTGCCCACTGGCCCCACTCACTGTAATTATCTCTATCGGGTCAACAGTCACTAGGTCAACCACTATTGGCAAACAGTGACTTAGTCGACACTTAAGAATGGTTGACAATGGTCGAGAAGGACAGAAGGTCGACACGAGTTTGTCATGGTTTTTTGGTTTAGACTGACTTGGTTCATACTTTACTATCCATGTGGGCATAGAGTGCGAATATAATACAGGGTTGCCGACCCTCCCGGAATTTGCGGGAGTCTCCCGAAAATCGGGTCCTTCCTCCCGGCCCCCGGAAGGGTGGGCAACCCTCCCGGAATTCCCCCCCCCCCCCCCCCCCCATAGATAGCTAGCATAGCCCCTCATAGAAGGCACAGCCCCACATAGTTGGCACAACCCCTCCATCGTTAGGTAGTATAGCCCCACACAGTCTACACAGCCCCCCCATAGACACCACAGCCTCCCCATACACAGCACAGCCCCCCATACACACTATAGCCCCACATAGTCATCATAGCCCTACCATAGTTTGACAGCAGATCCCCCACCCCCCATGGTCAGAACAGCCCCCCATAGATAGACAGCACAGCCCCCCCTAGACAGCACAGCCTCCCCATACACAGCACAGCCCCCATACACACCATAGCCACATATAGTCATCATAGCCCCACCATAGTTAGACAGCAGAGCCCCCCATAGTCAGAACAGCCCCCCATAGATAGACAGCAGAGCCCCCCCATAGTCAGCATAGCCCCTCATACACAGAACCACCCCCGATCTGAGACCCCCTCCAGCACAGTCCCCCCTCCCCCCTAGGCAGACATCACATTCAGAGATCCCCTCCAGCCTTCCCCACACACACATGTCACAGTGGGATACTGTCGTATTGTCGACCAGACATAGGTCGACAGGGTTCTAGGTCGACATGGATGAAGGTCAACAGGTGTCTAGATCGACATGGGACAAGGTCGACATGGTTTTAGGTTGACAAATGCGTTAGGTCGACATGGGTTAGGGCGACAGGTCGCGAGGTCGACATGAGGTTTTTCACTGCTTTTTGAGCCGACATGTGCCGACAGGCAGTATTTCATGCCCAACATCCACTAGGGCATGGTGTGAGAATAAAATAGTGCGCTGATCACAGCGAGGCACCATCCCTGAAGCATAGCAAGCGAGCGGTTGACTTCCAACTGTGTCCATGTTGACTGTGTCGACATTCAGGTAAAAAAACAGTGAAAAAACCCATGTCGATCTAACCCATTTGTTGACCTAAACCCTTGTTGACCTTGTCCCATGTTGACCTAGACACCTGTCGTCCTTCACCCGTGTCGACCTAGAACGCTGTCGACCTAATGATTCTCGACCTAAGTCTGGTCGACAATACGATCCACACCCGTCACAGTCTTGCAGACATCGCAGATTTGCAGGCACAAGATTGTATGTAAATTGGCCATGTTTTGGGCCATTTCGCTGTCGTTTTGATGCAATCCCGATCCGATGCACGGCCCCGCGGGTCGTTAGGTCTTTTCTGAGATCCTACCTGCAGCAGGTAGGATCTGAGAAATGACCATTCTAGTGGGTGCGGGTCGCGATCACATCAGGTGCCTTTTCTGTGCGCGTCGGCGGCTCCGTCAGCGGCTCGTACGTTCCTGTGACGACCCGCTCATGAGCAGCATCGTGCTGGTGTGTACCCAGCATTAGGTTTGGCAGAAACCCCCCTTTGCTGGTCAGAGACAAAATTGTAAGTGGATTTTGCCTATTTTATATGATGTGTCTACAACCACTGTACTAAATTTGAAAGGTATTTAGCTCAATTTATATAAAGGTCGACATGGGGTTTTTACTGGGTTTTTTTTTACCCAAATGTTGACACAGTCAACATGGACACAGCGCACCGCATCCCCTCGCCATGCTCGCCACTGTTTTATTCTCCCACCACGCCCTAGTGGATGGTAGGGCATGAAATACCCTCCTGGAATTGCCGGGAGGCCCCCTCCCAGCGGTGTAGCTAGGTGCCATGGTGCCCGGAGCAAGGGCATATTTCGCGCCCCCCCCCCCCCCTACCCCGGTAATGAATTAGGGGCGTGGCTAACATGTGTTTGCATGTTACATTTGAAAAGAAAAAAACTTAAAAAATAAGACACTATATAAGACCCTGTAACGGAATCTGCTGTGCTATATAAGACACTGTAACGGAATCTGCTGCGCTATATAAGACACTGTAACAGAATCTGCTGCGCTATATAAGACGCTGTAACGGAATCTGCTGCGCTGTATAAGACACTGTAACGGAATCTGCTGCGCTGTATAAGACACTGTAACGGAATCTGCTGCGCTGTATAAGACACTGTAACGGAATCTGCTGCGCTGTATAAGACACTGTAACGGAGTCTGCTGCGCTATATAAGACACTGTAACGGAATCTGCTGCGCTTTACAAGACGCTGTAACGGAATCTGCTGCGCTATATAAGACGCTGTAACGGAATCTGCTGCGCTATATAAGACGCTGTAACGGAATCTGCTGCGCTGTATAAGACACTGTAACGGAATCTGCTGCGCTGTATAAGACACTGTAACGGAATCTGCTGCGCTGTATAAGACACTGTAACGGAATCTGCTGCGCTGTATAAGACACTGTAACGGAGTCTGCTGCGCTATATAAGACACTGTAACGGAATCTGCTGCGCTTTACAAGACGCTGTAACGGAATCTGCTGCGCTATATAAGACGCTGTAACGGAATCTGCTGCGCTATATAAGACGCTGTAACGGAATCTGCTGCGCTGTATAAGACGCTGTAACGGAGTCTGCTGCGCTATATAAGACGCTGTAACGGAATCTGCTGCGCTATATAAGACGCTGTAACGGAATCTGCTGCGCTATATAAGACGCTGTAACGGAATCTGCTGCGCTATATAAGACGCTGTAACGGAATCTGCTGCGCTATATAAGACGCTGTAACGGAATCTGCTGCGCTATATAAGACGCTGTAACGGAATCTGCTGCGCTGTATAAGACGCTGTAATGGAATCTGCTGCGCTGTATAAGACGCTGTAACGGAATCTGCTGCACTATATAAGACACTGTAACGGTACCTGCTGCGCTATATAAGACGCTGTAACGGAATCTGCTGCACTATATAAGATACTGTAACGGAATCTGCTGCGCTGTATAAGACGCTGTAATGGAATCTGCTGCGCTATATAAGACACTGTAACGGAATCTGCTGCGCTAAGACACTGTAAAGGAAGCTGCTGCGCTATATATAACATGCTGACAGCTGTAAATAAAGATAAATTAATAAAGATAGATAAATATATATACAGCAGAAATAAAGATATATACAGCACAGCAGGCAAGGGCAGCAGCAGAAGCCAGAGATTCACTAACCCACCCCCCCCCACCCCCCGTTTAGCTGTGAAAAAAAAAAAATTTATACACCTTGAATAATTGAATATCGCACGGGCGGCAGCCAGCAACACGCCTTCTCCTCCAGGCTACAGCCAGCGCTTGGGAAGGCTGGTGATGACGCGCTGCTGTAGCCAGGGAGGAGGGAGGGGGTCAGAGTCGCTGGGAGGAGTGTGACATTGTTGTCACACACACACTAGTGCTGATACGCTGGCTGCCTGCGCTGCCCGGAAGCCAGACCGAGCAGCAGCAGCAGCAGCAATTCACACAGGCAGCCGTGGTGACTGTCTGCCCGCCGCCCGGCCTCACCGCCCGTGACGCTTGGCGGCGGGGACCGGGCGAGCAGCCTGGGCAGGAGGGGAGGCAGGCGCCGGGCAGGGCAGCCGCCGGCGCTGCCCGCCACACTAGTAGCAGGGACCATTTGCGGAGGGGGGGCGGGCCGGCGGCGCCAGCCAACCAATCGGCGCCCGGAGCAGGAGCTCCGGTGGCTCCGCCCTCCCTACGCCTGTCATGGGGGCGGGGCTTGATGACGTCTGCCTGTCCCGCCCCCCTGACATGCTGCTGTCGGGTCTCCTCTCCAGGCTTCTCCCGGAGAGGAGAAAAAAAAGTTGGCAAGTATGGCTAATGACCTGTCAGGGCAGGAGCATTCCCCATGAGCGCGTCGGGGTAGGAGCGTTCCCCATGAGCACGTCGGGGCAGGAGCGTTCCCCATGAGCGCGTCGGGCAGGAGCGTTCCCCATGAGCCTGTCGGGGCAGGAGCGTTCCTCATGAGCGCGTCGGGGCAGGAGCGTTCCCCATGAGCGCGTCGGGGCAGGAGCGTTCCCCATGAGCGCGTCGGGGCAGGAGCGTTCCCCATGAGCGCGTCGGGGCAGGAGCGTTCCCCATGAGCGCGTCGGGGCAGGAGCATTCCCCATGCGCGCGTCGGGGCAGGAGCATTCCCCATGAGCGCGTCGGGGCAGGAGCGTTCCCCATAAGAGCGTCGGGGCAGGAGCATTCCCCATGAGCGCGTCGGGGCAGGAGCTTTCCCCATGAGCGCGTCGGGGCAGGAGCGTTCCCCATGAGCGCGTCGGGGCAGGAGCGTTCCCCATGAGCGCGTCGGGGCAGGAGCGTTCCCCATGAGCGCGTCGCGGCAGGAGCGTTCCCCATGAGCGCGTCGGGGCAGGAGCGTTCCCCATGAGCGCGTCGGGGCAGGAGCGTTCCCCATGAGCGCGTCGGGGCAGGAGCGTTCCCCATGAGCGCGTCGGGGCAGGAGCGTTCCCCATGAGCGCGTCGGGGCAGGAGCGTTCCCCATGAGCGCGTCGGGGCAGGAGCGTTCCCCATGAGCCTGTCGGGGCAGGAGCGTTCCCCATGAGCGCGTCGGGGCAGGAGCGTTCCCCATGAGCGCGTAGGGGCAGGAGCATTCCCCATGAGCGTGTCGGGGCAGGAGCGTTCCCCATGAGCGCGTTGGGGCAGGAGCGTTCCCCGTGAGCGTGTAGGGGCAGGAGCGTTCCCCATGAGCGCGTCGGGGCAGGAGCGTTCCCCATGAGCGCGTAGGGGCAGGAGCATTCCCCATGAGCCTGTCGGAGCAGGAGCGTTCCCCATGAGCGCGTTGGGGCAGGAGCGTTCCCCGTGAGCGTGTAGGGGCAGGAGCGTTCCCCATGAGCGAGGGATGTAACTATCATGTAACAGTGTAATGTGGGCTAGGTGACATGAGGGAGATTGCTAGACTAATGAGGGAGAGAGGGAGATTGCGGCTATGACAGGGAGCCTCCTGCAGAATGCAGGAGGGGAGGTAACTATGATGTAACAGTGTAATGTGGGCTAGGTGACATGAGGGAGATTGCTAGACTAATGAGGGAGAGAGGGAGATTGCTGCTATGACAGGGAGCCTCCTGCAGAATGCAGGAGGGGAGGTAACTATGATGTAACAGTGTAATGTGGACTAGGTGACATGAGGGAGATTGCTAGACTAATGAAGGAGAGAGGGAGATTGCTGCTATGTCAGGGAGTCTCCTGCAGAATGCAGGAGGGAGGAAGCTATGATGTAACAGTGTAATGTGGACTAGGTGACATGAGGGAGATTGCTAGACTAATGAGGGAGAGAGGGAGATTGCTGCTATGTCAGGGAGTCTCCTGCAGAATGCAGGAGGGGAGGTAACTATGATGTAACAGTGTAATGTGGGCTAGGTGACATGAGGGAGATTGCTAGACTAATGAGGGAGAGAGGGAGATTGCTGCTATGTCAGGGAGTCTCCTGCAGAATGCAGGAGGAGAGGTAACTATGATGTAACAGTATAATGTGTGCTAGGTGACATGAGGGAGATTGCTAGACTAATGAGGGAGAGAGGGAGATTGCTGCTATGTCAGGGAGTCTCCTGCAGAATGCAGGAGGGGAGGTAACTATGATGTAACAGTGTAATGTGGGCTAGGTGACATGAGGGAGATTGCTAGACTAATGAGGGAGAGAGGGAGATTGCTGCTATGTCAGGGAGTCTCCTGCAGAATGCAGGAGGAGAGGTAACTATGA
This sequence comes from Crinia signifera, assembly GCF_055691185.1. Taxonomy (NCBI): domain Eukaryota; kingdom Metazoa; phylum Chordata; class Amphibia; order Anura; family Myobatrachidae; genus Crinia; species Crinia signifera. The sequence goes on from NC_139218.1 coordinate 22,651,004, forward strand.
TGTAACAGTATAATGTGTGCTAGGTGACATGAGGGAGATTACTAGACTAATGAGGGAGAGAGGGAGATTGCTGCTATGTCAGGGAGTCTCCTACAGAATCCAGGAGGGGAGGTAACTATGATGTAACAGTGTAATGTGGGCTAGGTGACATGAGGGAGATTACTAGACTAATGAGGGAGAGAGGGAGATTGCTGCTATGTCAGGGAGTCTCCTGCAGAATGCAGGAGGAGAGGTAACTATGCTTTATTGACCCTTTACATGAGCGGCATAAGCTGCACATTCCACACCTGAAAAACCCCTTAGATTTTATCCGATTTAAAGGTGATGGTATATTTATCGCACTGTTGACAATGGTATCCTTAACATTTGGGGCCCTCCTATATACAAACTTAGGGTTAGTTTTAATATATTTTGTAGTGGGTCATTAGTAAGAACATTCCAATGTCTTTTAATCATTTGCTCCAATTGCTTGTGCTGACTAGTATATTTCGTGATAATCATTACGTCAGTGACATCAGATTTTGGTTGGTCAATTTTTTCCTTGTCTCTGTTCATCAAAAGCTGTCTTCCTTTATTTTTCGCTTCCTCAATCATGGGCCTTTGATATCCCTTGCTGAGGAATTGTTTTTATAACTGTATGGGTTGATTGTCATAAACATCCAGGTCCGTACAATTCCTGCTGATTCGTTGGAACTGACTGCCTGGCACACTTTTAAACCAATTACAATGATGATTGCTGTCTGCACCAATGAACGAATTACAATCAGTGTGTTTTCTAGTATCTGTAGTTGGGGCTGGTATCCCAAGGGGGTATAAGTTGCAGCAGTCAGGTTTGGCGCGGTTATACCTTTACAAAAAAAACTTTTTGTATATTACGTGTAGAAAGGAGTTTCCGCACAGGTGATAGCAATCATAAATTCAGAGGGAAGTCCAGAAACAAAGCATTGTGTTGGGAGGTATGTGATAACAATGCTACATTCACCAGCACCAGCCGCTATGCCTCTTCCTTGATCTCCCTTATCACCACTAGGTGGCGCCGGCCGCCATGGAACGATCAGTTCACTGACTCATACACACAGCCAAATGAGTCGGTGCAGTACCTCTAAGTTACCATGTGTGCCACTGCTGTGCTCAGGCAAATGCATTGTATGAAAACAAAACAGAAACATATCAGAGCACAAGAAGACTGCGCCTTTTTTTTCAGGTGAGTCTCATGGGTGGCAGGGCTGGGTGGGGAGGGGGTTGCAGCAATGAAAGGGTTATGTATTATGGGGTACACAAACGTTCCAACATGCCCCTCTCCAGGAGGGACACAATGCTCTGTTCCTGGACTTCCCTCTTAATTCATGATTGTTATCATTTGTCTTGAACAGGTTACTATTACACGTAAAAGCAGCCGCTCTGTGGGGTTCTGTGGGGTTCTGTGGAGCGGCGCTGTGGGGTTCTGTGGAGCGACTCCATGCTGCAGATCTCAACATTCCATCCGCAGTTTATAGTTCTAGTTATAGAGGAAGTATCACTCTGTAGCCAGGAGAGATATTAGGAATTTACATTGAAACCTAGGAGGTGATGGCAGTTGGGAACCAAACAACCTCTCTAATCTGCCCTTTCAGGGTTCCGATAGATTAAGCTAGGGCTCTCTAAGCCAGAGAATAGTTAGGAGGCTTACATTTTGGGGTTTAACCTGTCTGTATTGCCCATTCATACTGTGCATTTCACTCCGCAGAGTTACCCTTTCCTCCTCCAGCTCTCCCTGTGGGCCTTATTCTAGTTCACTCTTTCTGACAAAATCCTTCTTAGATGGACAAAACCATCTGCACTGCAGGGGGCAGATGTAATTTGTGCAGAGAGGGTTAGATTTGGGTGAGTTATTTTGTTTCTGTGCAGGGAAAATACTGGCTGCTTTATTTTTACACTGCAATATAGATCTCACTTTCAAGTGAAACCCCACCCAAATCTAATTCTCTCTGCACAAGTTACATCTGCCCCACCTGCAGTGCACATGGTTTTGTCCATCTAAGAAGGAATTTGTCAGAAAGAGTGAACTAGAAAAAGGGCCTGTGTGCATTAAAAACTGGGTAGTAAAGAGTGCCTCAGCACCAAAAGCAGCCATGCACACAAGAGTTAAAACTTGTTGTTTTTTTCTGTTGTGGAATGTGTGCTGGCTGCAAGCAGTGTAAAAGGGTGGTGGGTAAAAGCCGGAAACATAGTAAATGCATTGAAAAAGCCGGAAACCATAAACATCCTAGCATCTGATGTGTGACCTTGTGCATGTATACATTTTCATATTTCAACACTTACTTATACATACCTCCCAACTGTCACGATTACAGCGGGACAGTCCCGATTTTCGGGTCCTGTCCCGCTGTCCCACCCGCGGCAGGCATTGTCCCGCTGTGGGGGGTGGCAGTTGGGAGACCCCCCAATCTAATAGAATAGACGCTGTGCGCATGCGCACAGCGTCTATTCTCGTATGAAAATGAGGTTGCGGCTAATTAGCATAAGCCACGCCCTCGTTTGCATACACCCCGCCCCCTTTTCGGGCACTCGCGTGGCGAAGTGTCCCTATTTCCCCAACACAGAAGTTGGGAGGTATGCTTATATAAACCTGAAATAACGACACGGAGACTTGGGTTTGGCAGAAATTGTTAGCTGAATTTATTTAAAACACTTTAAGCTAATTGTTTGTATTAGAATTTCTTAATTAAATGGTGGCCCAGAAAGAACGGCTAGTGATCTAAGCTCCACCCCACGACTGACGTATGTAATGACGTATTACCTACACAAGCGGTATGGCTCCACCTACTCCATTGACTGCCAACCCGACCGGGTGGTCTCGCTGTCCCCCGAGCGGGTGATCTAGCGCAGGCCTATAGTCAATGAAGGTGAGCGCACCGAAAACAACCGATGTGATGTATAAACATCGCTTACTGAAGACCTAAATAAATTAATCTGCCGTTCTTTCCCGCCAAAGCGGGGGTCCTGGTCCCAGGACACCCCCGCCCCGCCACTAGCCTATAACACTGAAGTTACTCCAAGGAACAGATCTTCCAAGAACATAAACAGCCCTTCTTTAACCAGATGTACCCCGTCAGGCCGGAAGAGATGTTGGCACTGATACTTAATTCGATCATGCTTTATGACCGTCCCTCCGGCAGCTATGAGCCACCGTGCCACCGCTGCATTAAGCTTCTTCCTAGCCTCATTTATTGCTCTACCATCTCGTGCCCCTCTCCATTGCAACCGGGGTATGATATATGACCAAATTATGGTGCAGGTAGGCCATGCTGCGTTTATGGCCTCCAGATCACTCAAGATCTGTGCCCGCAGCTCCAGTTGGGACATTTTCCCCAGGTCGTTGCCACCTAAGTGAATCACCAGGATATCGGGCAACCCATATAAACGTACGTTCACCATCAGGAACGCCTTAAGCTCACGCCATGCCATGCCTCGGATACCTAACCACCTCACCATGCGTGAGCCAGCGAATGCGGGCCCGCCCTCTGACTCTACCAGCTTTGCAGCCCAATGCACAAAAGAGTGACCTACCATCCATACCCTGAGGCTATCGCTTGCCAGACCTATAGAGGAAGGAAATGTGTGAGAGGAGTTAGTATTGGTTTGTAAAGGACTGCCTGCTATGCCTATTTAGGAGAATCTGCCAAAGAAAGAAAAATTTTTGCTGCCCAATTTTGGTTGCATAGAAATTGGTAAAGTACCAATAGAACGCCCATTACTGACACAAAGAGGGATAGGGTTTTGGGAATGGGGTTTACTCGGCCGGAGGACAAAAACGTCTGGACCTGCTGAGGGACTATTGACTATAGAATTCTGTCCGTCAGTTCAGGTAAAAAAGCGTGAAAACTCCGGACGCTCTGCCCAACAACAGAGCGTAGTTAATCCCCGAGTAGGATGGGCACAAATGACATACAAAAATCCACCCAGCGCCAGCGCAATTGTGCAGGCGCACTGCCCTCATGGCAGTAGGTGAGGGCGGATGTACTTCTTGTAACTGGCGGAACGCCATGGGCCCAGTGCCCTAATTTCCTCCGCCGTGCGTCCTGCCCTAGCTGCGGTTGTAGCGGCCCCTATTCTGAAAGAGTGGGTTCCGAATTCCCCTGGGGAGAGGCCTAAACCTTTCAGGCTTTTCCGCAACATCCAGCTGAATTGGTACCTGGTTAGTGGTGAACCACCGTAGTGCAGTAGGTAGGATCCTCCCCCCGCTGGTCTGTCTGTCTCGTGATTGGTATGCTAATGTTACTGGATACACACGCCCAGATGAGGCGGGGCCCAGGGCTATCCATCTCCCTTTCCCCTCTTGGTCCGTCTTGGACCTCCTTATTCTGCACCATAGCGACCCGCTGTCCAATCGCACATCTGATTGCAGCAAGTTGGAATTCCGTGTTTTGGATGGGGCGACCAACTCGCAGAATGCCCCATGGAAGGCCATAGAAAAAGCCAGGCGGAAGAGCAGCGTTTCAAATGCGGACTCTGCATACTGCTCTAATTCCACCAATAGCGTTTGCAGGAGGGAGCTATCTATTGGGCGACGAGCGTCGTGACGAACTGGCGTTGCTCGCGCCCACCCCTTCATGGCTTTGCATATTAGAAAACCCTTAGTGACATCGTTTTGACCCTTTAGCTTAGCGAAGAAGGAAATGCCTGCTAAATAGCGCTGCGCTACTGACCTGGACCTGCCTGAGCTGTGCAATTGCCAAAGGAAAGATAACATAAGATTTTTTCTACGCCTACCTGAGTGCCCTGCCCTTCCCGCGAATGATTCCCACTCTGTCCATGCTTGGCGATATGTCTTGAGTGTAGCCGGCGCTACTGCGAGTTGCGCTAGCCCCTCCAGGCCGGCTCGACTACCTGCCAAACATAAGAGGGGCAAGGGACCCCGACAATGTTAGCTTCGGGTGCCAGTTTGCGAAACCTTTCCCATTGAAACCTTGACAGCGCGTCTGCAATTTCATTCTCCACCCCGGGCACGTGTCGTGCCCTGAACAGGATGTTAAAACGCAAGCACTGTAGCGAAAGCTGCGCCAGTATGCGCAGCACCATGATGGATTTTGCCTTCTGGTTATTGATGGCATGCACCATGCTGTAATTGTCGCACCAAAATAGCAAGCTGCGGTCCCGCAGATGTTCCCCCCAAATCTCCATGGCGACCATTATGGGGAATAGCTCTAGGAGTAGCATGTCCCTGGTCAGTCCGTCATGCCCCCACTGTTGGGGCCAGGCGGTCGCACACCACTGTCCCTCCAGGTAACAACGGAAACCTGTTGATCCTGCTGCATCTGTGTAGAGCTGCAGGGTTGAGTTGTCGACAACGGGGGCAAGCCAGATCCGCACACCGTTAAACTCCTCCAGAAAGGAGGCCCATACTGCCAGGTCTCGCCGGATTTCGGCGGACAAGCGAACAAAGTGGTGTGCTCTGGCAATCCCCGCTGTGGCCCGCTCAAGCTTCCTGCAGAATAGGCGACCCATTGGTATGACCCTGCAAGTTTAGTTGTCCTAACAGCGACTGTGCCTGACGCAGTGTGATCTTATGGGATGTTAGGCATAATGCTATACTGTCCCCCAGCTTGGCCACTTTGTCCGGTGGCAGCCGACAGTATCCCTTCACTGTGTCGATCTGGATCCCCAGGAACGACGAACATGTGACAGGGCCCTCTGTTTTCTCTTCCGCTATCGGCACGCCGAAATGTCAGAAAAGGGAACGGATATTGGACAGTATGTGCGAACATTGGTTGGAACCTGATGGTCCGACGCAGAGGAAGTCGTATAGGTAATGCGCGATCCTGCGCATCCCTGTGGCCTCCTCCACGCACCAGTGTAGGAATGTGCTAAACTTCTCAAAGTATGCACATGATGCCGAACATCCCATTGGCAAACACATGTCAATGAAGTATTCGCTTTCGATGCGGAAACCCATCCACCTAAAAGCATCTGGGTGCAGGGGAAGCAGGCGGAATGCTGATTCCACATCGATCTTAGCCATGAGAGCCCCCAGGCCGAACGACCTTACCATAGACACTGCATCGTCGAATGACTGATATGTCAGTGAGCATTGTTCCATGGGAATGGCGTCGTTGACGGAGAGGCCGAATGGGTAGGATAGATGCTGTATCAGCCGGAATTCCCCAGGGTCCTTTTTCGGTACCACTCCTATTGGCGAAATTACCATGTTCGCCACTGGTGGTTCCGAAAAAGGGCCGACCATCCTGCCTAACTTGATCTCTTTTTCTACCTTTTCCCTAAGTATTGTGGGGAAGGTGTGGGCCGACTGGAGGTTTCGATAAGAGCCCCCCCTTACCTCCCCTTGTATGGGCAGGCTGAAACCCTGGCTAAATCCCTTCTGCAAAAAAACGGCCACCTCCCTGTTAGGATACCGCTGCAGCCATCCGGCCATGGCTGACAACCATACCGGCGTATGTGCTCTACTGACCAGGGGCTGGGTTTTTGACCGGAGCGGCTGCTTTTGGTCCTGGCTGCTGGCGGCCATTCCGAAAGCAGCTGTGGGCCGAGTGATTGCCATTGCAGTGTGTGCACGCGTGCCGAAAACTGCACCTCTGACCCATCAGGCATGTTGAATCGTTAAAGGCGTAACATTTCCCCTTTTGTGACCCGGGTCCCGATACCCCGGGTCCTGATGCCCCCCCCCTCTTGCGGGAAACGGCGTGTGGGTGCTGGACCTCCCCACTGGTGCTGCTGGGCCGCTGTTGCGTGGGTACCTGCCGACGTAGCAGCCCTTGGGGTGTCTGAAATTGCCTGCTGTGCCTTGGCTAAGTTCATCCATATTTCGACATCCTTACAGCCCAGATCCATGACATGCAGACAGTCCTGTTTACGGCGGAACTGTTCATCGTATTTGCACCATTCCACACCCCCATATTTTCTCTGCATGTCAAGTATCATGTGGCCGTAGTGGATGATATTCATGTGTTCTTCAGGCCTGTCTTCTAAATAACAGGCCGCAAAGACAAAGTATCCTGCAAACCAGTTGCGAAGGATCTGAATGCCTCTGCCCCTTCTGCCACTTTGGCCTTAGCTGCCTTAAACTCTTGCTTGGATTCCTCTGTAAGGCTGAAAAAGTCGACATAGTCGCCTCTTTATCCTGCAGCTTTCCCTCACACCTCGTGAAACCGCGGTGTAGTCGCAGTGGACCACCCCCGGTTGATTACGCCTCTTCCTCTCCCTGCGTGACAGTGCTGACCTCTTGCGTTTTTTGTGCCTGTCCTGCCTATTCGCTTCTCTCTTAGCATATTTCGCTGCGCGTTTACGGGCCCTGGCTGTACTACCTGCTTTGGACCCACCTGAGGAAGAAGATGAGGAAGATGAAGAGCGGCTATCAGCGGATGAACTACCACTAGCCCACCTTTTAGGACTTGCATAACGCTCACCTGCTGCGCTTAGCTGCTCCGACCATGCGTCCTCCAACTCATCCTGTTCTTCCATGCTGTTTTGCGCCCCATGCTCGGCGTCCTCTGTCGATTGCTCATCCGTGGAGATAATTAAGTGTTCCCCGGAGGGCTTGCGTGCCGATCCCCTGTTGAGTATTGGCCTGGAAGCATGGCCCACTGACCTTCGCCCCTGTGGTGTTGTCCCTTCCCGGCTGACCTGGCTCGGGCACCGCGTGCCCATACCGTTGCGGGGTGTTTTTTCTATGTTTTGCCTCCGTGCGTCTATCGGCACATTTCCACAGGGAGAAGAGGAAGACTCCTCCTTCCCTGACCCTATTATTCCAGCTAACTCTGCCCTCCCCTGCTTTCCTATTGGCTCCGTGTCACATGCTCTATTGTGTACACACAGCCTTGGATGTTTAATTCACTCCTTTGTCATTGCGTTATTCTGTAAAGTGTATTAGAAAAGCCGGAAATCATAGCAAATGCATTGAAAAAGCCGGAAACTATGTACAGTGTATTAGGAAAAGCTGGAAATCATAGTAAATACATTGAAAAATCCAGAAACCATGTAAATTGTATTGGGTATGGATCATTGGATAGACAGCAAGTAGGTCAACAAGCATTAGGTCAACACCACTAGGTCGACATGCAGGAATGTTGACATGACTGAAGGTCGACATGTCATTAGGTCGATACAAGCATTAGGTCAACACGGGATAGGTCGACAGTCAAAATGTTGACATGGGCACTGAATCTTAGCACTGCGTCCCCTCGTTGGGCTCGCTGCGCTCGCCATGCTTTGGGTGCGGTGCCTCGCTACGCTCAGCACACTATTTTATTCTACCACCACGCCTAGTGAATGGTAGGGCATGAAATACGGCATGTCGGCTCAAAAGAAAAGGTGTAAAAATCCAATGTCGACCTTTTGACTTGTCGACCTTCCCCATGTCTACCTAATGACCTGTTGACCTAACCCATATCAACCTTCCTGCATTTCGACCTTAATGCATGCCGACCTAGCGGTGTCGACCTGATGCTTGTAGAGCTAGTAACCGTAAATGCATTGAAAAAAACAGAGACCATGCAAAGTGTATTAGAAAAGCCGGAAATCATAGTAAATGCAGTGAAATAGCCAAACACCATGTAAAGTGTATTAGAATAGCTGTAAATCATAGCAAATGATTTAAAAAGCCAGAAACATAGTACGGTAAATGTATTGAAAAAGCATATGCAATCAATGGTAAATGGGCCCTGTTGTTTTAAACAGCAGCAGCTTCTTGTATATAGCATTGGCTAGAGAAAAACAAATACTGTATGTTTATTGTATAGGGTCACGAACCTTTGTCAGCTAAGTTGCAAAAATATTATCAAAATCCTACTGTAAGGTGAGGTAGCTGCCTTTTCCGGCTTTTTCACTGCATGCAGTATGATATCCGGCTTTTATAATACACTTTGCATGGTTTCTGTCTTTTGCAAAGCATTTACTATGATTTCTGGCTTTTCTAATACACTTCACATGGTTTATGTCTTTTGCAAAGCATTTACTATGATTTCTGGCTTTTCTAATACACTTTGCATGGTTTCTGTCTTTTTAAATGCATACCTCCCAACAGCCCCGATTTCAGCGGGACAGTCCGATTATCAGGGCCTGTCCCGCTGTCCCTCCCGCGGCCGGCAGTGTCCCGTGGTGAGGGGGGGCTGTTGGGAGTCCCCCCTGTCGGCTGCTAAGCAGCGGGGAATAGACGCTGTGCGCCTGCGCACAGCGTCTATTCCCGCAGCCAGGGGGCTGGGGGCATGCTTAGAGGCTCACTGAGCCTCTGGGTCATGCCCCATAGCGTCAAAATGGGGGGGTGGCCTCGCGGGGGAGCGCAAGTATAGGCCACGCCCCCGGAATTTTCAACGCGCAGCAGCGACGTCCCGCCTCCGTCACTTTGAAAGTTGGGAGGTATGTAAATGCATTTACTATGATTTTTGGCTTTTCTAATACACTTTACATGGTGTCCCGCTTTTTCAATGCATTTACTATGATTTCCAGCTTTTCCTAATGCACTTTACATAGTTTCCGGCTTTTTCAATGCATTTCCTATGATTTCCGGCTTTTCTAATACACTTTACATGGTTTCCGGCTTTTTCAATGTATTTACTATGTTTCCGGCTTTTACCCTCTTCCGTGTAAAAGTGCAGAAGGCACAGAAATATTTGTATCCACTGTAACTGGGAGAGAATACATAATGGAGCATTTTGTTACATGTAACAGCTACGATGTTATCTACCTCATCCAATGCACATGTAATAAACAGTATGTAGGCAGAACAAGCCGACGATTTAAAATAAGATTAAGGGAACACCTAAATAACATCAAAAAAAGGTGTTGAAACACACTGTATGTCAGCCCATTTTAAGACTGAACACAAATGCTCATCTAATGGGTACACACCAGGACGATTTCGCCCAAAATGAGACAATTTAAATACAATCTCGACCGATTGTATGTAAATCGGCCATGTTTTGGGGCCATTTCGCTGCCGTTTTGATGCGATCTCGATCCGATGTGCGGCCCTGTGGGTCCTTAGGTCTTTTATGAGATCCTACATGCTGCAGGTAGGATCTGAGAAACGACCATTGAAGTGGGTGCAGGTCGCGATCGGATCGCAATCACTTCAGACGCAGTTTCTGTGCAGGTCGTAGGCTCCGCCAGATGGTGAGCGGGTCCTACGTTCCTGTAACGACCCGCTAGCGAGCTGCATCGTGCTGGTGTGTACCCAGCATAACAGTATTGTTAGCTTTAAAATCATAGATTCCATTAAGGGTAATTGGAGAAAAGAAGATAAAGAGTGATCTGGCGCACGCAGAAATGCGATAGATCTATGAGCTAGACACATTGCATCCCAAGGGGTTGAAGTTATATGAAGTTAAAGTTTTTTGTTTTTTTTTGTGATCTACCCCCCATTTTTCTCTATCTAAATTGATTTATCTTCTATTTTATTTATTAACAGTTTCGGTACTTGTGAGTTATCCGGACGCCCGATTTCAAAATCGGGTCGGATCGGGCACATCGCATCGCATCGCATGCGACCATCGGATGCGATGCGATGCGATGCGATGACCCGATTTTTCCATAGGAATCAATGTTAAAATGGACTGAGTCCATTTTAACATGGAATTCAATGGGAAAAAGGGGTCCTTTTCATACCCCTACTATCCAAGTGGGCATGGAGTTGGATATAAACCTGTGGCGAGCGTAGCGAGCCACCGTGCCCGAAGCGTGGCGAGCGTAGCGAGCCCCGCGAGGGGACACGGAATACCGTCCCCTCGCGGGGCTCGCTTCGCTCGCCACGCTTCGGGCTCGGTGGCTCGCTACGCTCGCCACAGGTTTATATCCAACTCCATGCCCACTTGGATAGTAGGGGTATGAAAAGGACCCCTTTTTCCATAGGAATCATTTTAACATTGATTCCTATGGAAAAATCGGGTCATCGCATCCGATGGTCGCATGCGATGCGATGCGATGCGATGCGATATCGCATCGCATCGCATCTGATTGTATGCCTTAACTTAAGGCATACAATCAAAAAATCGGGCGTCCAGATAACTCACAAGTACCACAGTTTCTTATATAGTGCCCCAGTGGAGCTTACAATCTATTTTTCCCTACCGCATGTACACAAGCACACAGACATTCTAGGGTTAATTTGTTGGGAGCCAATTAACCTACCAGTATATATCACAGAAAAAAATATATTTTTTTTTTTTGGGGGAGGACAAAACTGTGGATATTATTCATAAATTAATATAACGATTATATTATACCAACTTTGAAATCCTGGACTGTGTCCTTTCCAGTATTATTTCGTGTCTCTTGTTAGAATATGCCAATGTTTTTTGATAATTTTTTCAAATTCCTTATGTTGGTTGTTGTATTGCGTTACAAAGGCAAGCTTTGGCTTCTGATTGGATACTTTTTCCCTATACGTGGCGAGCGCAGTGAGCCCCGCGAGGGGACGCGGATACCTTCACAGGTAGACGCGTCCCCTCGCGGGCTTCACAGGTGTCCGCGTCGCCACGGACACCTGTGAAGCCCACGAGGGGACGCGTATAACTGTGAAGGTATCCTCGTCCCCTCGCGGGGCTCGCTGCGCTCGCCACGCTTCGGGCTCGGTGGCTCGCTGCGCTCGCCACACTATTCTATTCTCACTCCACGCCCTAGTGGATAGTAGGGCATGAAAAGGTCGGAGGACGCGTACCGCCGCCCCTCGCGGGCTCGCTGCGCTCGCCACGCTTCGGGTTGGCGTGGATCGTGGGGTGGCGTTAAAAATTTGGGGGGACATTTAAGGGTTAATTGGGCCTATTTGGGCTCTGTGGGCCATTTAACATTGATTCCTATGGCCAAATCGGGTCCATTGAGCCATTTAACAGTAAAATCGTGTCCATCGGGCCTTTTAACATTGATTCCTATGGGAAATCGGGAGCATCGCGTCGCGGGCATCGCGGGTACATTTATGGCCGGCCGCGACGCGACCGACGCGATTTCCATGTTTAACATGTGTTTCAATGGGAAATCGCGGGCATCGCGTCGGTCGCGTCGCGGCCACACATAAATGTACCCGCGATGCCCGCGACGGGCGCCCGGCTAAGTAAAGAGTACCGAATATTTTGTAACCAAATTTTATGGTGGTTACTTGTCGTCTTATTGTATGTGTTGTTGTCTATCTAGTACAGTAACACACAAGGGACATAGAGGGATTCACCGAACCCATCTAGCGCCGTGGGACCCCTACATATATATATATATATATATATATATATATATATATATATATACTATATGTTTATGGACTACTACACCATTTGTATTTTCTTTCTGTTTTTATTTGCATGTGACCACACAAAATAATACTGGAAAGGACACAGTCCAGGATTTCAAAGTTGGTATAATATAATTGTTATATTAATTTATTAATAATATCCACAGTAGAGCGCTGTCCTCCCCCAAAAAATTTTTCTGTGATATATACTTGTGTTTGACCAGGTTTTGATTGCGCAACAGAATTTCAAACTCTTTTGTTTTGTTACAAAAGAATTTGAGTAGACACTAGTGTGTAAACTCATAGGAGCGCTTAAAGTGTTGTGACCTCAATCTGAAGCACCTACCAGTATATTTTTGAATTGTGGAAGGAAACCGGAGTACCCGGAGTAAACCCACACAAGCACGGGGAGAATATACAAACTCTGCACAGTTAGGGCCATGGTGGGAATCGAACCCATCAGCGCTGTGAGGCAGTAATGCTAACCATTACACCATCCGTGCTGCCCGGTGTAATGGATAGCATTACTGCTAGCATTCTATGTAATGCCCATATTGATTTATTATTGTAATCTTTACATTTTTTGGTTGATGGATAAATCCCTCTATCAAATATAATGCCCTTTTGAAAAATAGATTATTTTTAGAATGTAAGCTCTCACGAGCAGGGCCCTCTCTCCTTATGTGCCTTTCTTAGAATATATAAACCTCTGCCACCCTAATAATTGCTTCAGTGTCCTGTCCCCTGGTGCAACTATCCATATTAACCATGTACTTGTCCTAAACTGTCTTGTACTGTAATTTGTTATGTGTTTTTGATTCTAACTATGCTCTGTAAAGCGCTGCGGAATCTGTGTGCGCTATATAAGAAACTGTTGATAAATAAATAAATATGTAGGAATTGTATAAAAGATTCTCTATTTATGGACATTTTTCATGGTTGTTTAGCTGTAGGTATAGAAAAGACAAAAAGGGAAATCGACACCCCTGGCACACTTCACTCATATGTAACTTACACTAGAATATTGAGTCCACAAATTCCAAAAGAAGAAAAAAAGGTGAAAAAAGGGTCCCTCTGTGTTTTCCCACACTGACAAACAGGTTTCCAATGAGGATATTATCCTCCAAAATATCCAATGCTTTCTGGCCCTCCTCTGGATTTATCTAAAGAAGAGAAAAACTGATTGTGCAGACACCTTTTTTCCAGATGACAGGTAATTTAATGTTGCACTCACAATTTTGCAGAATGAAAAGGCATGTAATCACCATCCGGTGATGGACGTTGTGGGGGGTTACACCCAATGATTCCACGGTTGTGCCCAATATTTTTAACCTCTTTCCCCTTAGAATTTATCTATGGAAGAAGAAAAAACTGATCGTGACACCTTTTTTAAAGGATAACAGATATTTTTATTTTTGCACTCACAATTTTGCAGGATAAAATAGGCATATAGTCACCAGCCGGTGACGTACGTTGTGGGAGGTGACACCCAAAGACTTCCACGGTGATAGGCTCCGGAACCTTTCAGGCGTTGAAGTATGGTCCACAGCGTGCAGCATAAGCAGGATAAACAGGATAACAGGATAAACACCAGCTTAATGCATTTCGGACCTATTTGGTCCTTCATCAGAAGCTTCTGATGAAGGACCAAATAGGTCCGAAATGCATTAAGCTGGTGTTCCCGTGGCTGGAAGAAATACCCGTTTATCCTCACGATCAGTTTTTTCTTCTTCCATAGATAAATTCTAAGGGGAGAGAGGTTAAAAATATTGGGCACAACCGTGGAATCATTGGGTGTAACCCCCCACAACGTCCATCACCGGATGGTGATTACATGCCTTTTCATTCTGCAAAATTGTGAGTGCAACATTAAATTACCTGTCATCTGGAAAAAAGGTGTCTGCACAATCAGTTTTTCTCTTCTTTAGATAAATCCAGAGGAGGGCCAGAAAGCATTGGATATTTTGGAGGATAATATCCTCATTGGAACCCCGTTTGTCAGTGTGGGAAAACACAGAGGGACCCTTTTTTCACCTTTTTTTCTTCTTTTGGAATTTGTGGACTCAATATCCTAGTGTAAGTTACATATGAGTGAAGTGCGCCAGGGGTGTCGATTTCCCTTTTTGTCTTTTCTATTTGTATTTGAAGGTTGGTGAACCTTCATATTCGTATACCCTAGGCAGCATCTCAACACATCAGCGCAGTTAAAAGTACAAACACTCCCATTTTAGCTGTAGGTATAGCTTTAAGAGAGCCCAGTGATATGTATAATGTATAAGAACAATCCGGGAACAGGCAAACCAAATCTCTTGGGGGAAGTGTAACGATTAGATCAGGTGATCGATCAAATTAACGTATGCCTCCTGTTATGATTATCTGTTCGATCAATGTATGTCTGATATTGTTGTAAAGTTATGTCTCCTGTGAGTATTGGAATCAGGACATGTCTTTTATTATGTGGGTAAACTGTGGGTGACCCTGGTTTGAGTTTGAGGCCTGTATTCCCTATGTTTGACATCTGTGGACTCCTCTGGAGTTAGGATGTAAGATAAAGATCTGAGACCCCTCATAAACCAGATTGGGGGGGAGAGCAATAGTGTCCAGCCAACAGGCCAAAGTTGCTCTGGCCCTCCACTAAATTACCTATCACTTGAGGAATGTATAAAATCTACTTCAAAGCAGGGACAAATTCTTTATGGGAAAGATCCTATATCTAGGGACCTTCACTAGGCTCAGCAAGGGAATGGTTAAAAATCCCAAGGGTGGGAGGGATGAGGGAGTCTGCAGATAAAACCTCTGTACCTTGGGATAGTCATTGTCATTACCTGGGGGTCTAGCAAACAGGCTGTAAGCGACCAGAGATTTCTTGTGGAGAAGCCCCCAAGTCAGGATTGGTACTTAAGTGTAAAATACATATTCTCAGTCCTGGTTCTGTGTTCTTAAGACTCATTAGCCTCAGAAGAGAACGCTCCAGCGTGTTACCATTTGTATATTGTAAGCCAAGCCACCCCTTGCGCAGTTTCAAGTGCTAAAATCAGGTTTTGGCTGGTGGCAGTGTACCTCAAAGAGGGGACCCTAGTGTCCAAAGTGAACCCCAGTCACGGCCGGAGCTGCTCAGATTGACGTATCGGAGCAGGTGACCGGTGGGTCCGTGACAGGAAGCATAAATAATTAGAAGCTATGCCCTCCAGCTGCACCTTGAGAAAGACATTTACAGGTAGAAACGCGTTGGTGAGCAGCTGGAGACCGTAGCTTGTGAAAGATAGCTACCAGACACAAGGGGAACGGTGCTGGAGCCGAGAAGTGTGATTGAGCGACACCAGCAGCACCAGGCGGCTTCAAAAGCAAACAGGAGTTCGCGTAAAAGGGTCAGGGATAAGATTAGGGCTGGCAAATTTGTAGAAGATTACCGAGGATTTAAAGTCTGGGTTCGACGTGACTAAGAAGACTGGAGGAATCGTTGAGCATGCGTATCGCAGTTTCCACCATTGGCACAAGGGTTTTATGGTCTTTTAGTCCTGTTATCTGGGCGAGAAGCCGGAGGAGTACCCCAATGGGGTCAAGTACATCTTCATGATTAATGAGATGTTCTTGAAGTACAAGGGATACGTCTGGAGATAAGTTTCTTCATAATCAGGAGGGTAATGCCACCTTTGAAAAAGCTCAGCAGATGAGTGAAATGCGTTAGAGGACCTACCCAGCACTGCCAATTGCACTTACTGGTACCATCATCCGCCATTTACCCGATGGTTTAAAGGCTACTGTTATTGGTAGTGAGACAAGCAGTAAGGCAGGTGAGAGATGCTTCCACTTCACACCACACCGTCCAGGTCAGAGGCATCCAAACACCAGCCGGAGGTAGGAGTGGTGTTGCAGGTGAGAGACGCGACTGCCCTCTGTTATACCATCATCCCCGGACCAGAGCTTACCCCACAGTTGTCTGGAGACTTGCCGCACGCCAGCCGGAGACGGGGTGTACGCCGCGGGTGAGAGACATGGATTTCCCCGCACCTATCTGTTGTCAAGTCTCTAGGCAGACTGCATCCAGACGGAACCATCTGCTGTGGACACCCAGTTAACATCACGCGGGTAAAACGGAGTTCTGAGCGGCCACCCCATATAAATCACATTAAGAAACTTAAGAACCAGTTTCATTGCAGCATATATGGTATACCTAATGGAAGTATAATATTCTAAATGTGCATTTACTACTTATATGAAATATTATAATGTTTATTGTTTAAGTTTTAAATATGAATTTGCTATTAATGGCATTATATTCTAATTAAGGTGGCCACCTATTTTACTGTTATTCGATAGCTAATTGAATTAAATGTATTATATATATAAAAAGATGTGCGGACCTTTTCACTCCCAGCCTCTGCCCGACTTGTGAATTTCCCCGCTAGGGATGGTGCCCAAGAAGGTCCCGGGCAAGTTTCGGCTGATCCAGCACCTATCTTATCCACATGGGCAATCCATGGATGACGCTATTCCTGCTGAATTCTGCCGTGCACGTTACCAGCTTTTCGATAAGGTCCTCAACCTACATTGGGGTTTTGGTCCGGGTACCCTTTTGACCAAACAGAATGTGGAATCCGCTTTCCGCCTCTTACCCCTCCACCCCACTTCATTTCAGTTCATGGGCTTCTGGTTAGAAGGGAGTTTTTACATTGCATGTGGCAAACATCAGAATGTTGCGGTGCACAATACAGAAAGAAAAAGGATACAATAATAAAATGTAACTTTTAATATGGATATCTAAAATTACTGCGAGGTGTAAAACCAAACATATAATGCACAAGACAAATTTAAAAAGGAAATAAATTCCCTAACATGGCGGGGGTAAACATATACGGTCTTTTATTAATCAGTATTTGTAGAAGAATGTGGGGTTCACCTGGTGCTGTGGAGGTAGTGAATGTTTAATAACACTTCACAGATTGGGAACCTTGTCCCTAGTTCACCTCACACTCAGAGTTAAATCTATAATAGATAATGGAGAGACCGTGTGCGGGCAGCATCCCGTCCGCTACCTGTCTCCTCGCAATGCAGTGTAGTAAGGTACGGGTTCTGTATTCAATATGTGTGCTGAAAATCAGACGGATAGCATCCTACATTCAATGCCGGTGCTTCCTTGGTATTTCAGGTTAAGTGCTGCCACTGGTAACAGCGTGTGCCGTTAGCAGGTAATAGCCGGCAGAACGCTGCAGCTTACAGAGTCAGTGAACATATCACTGATATCCTGGCACATACAGATCTCGCTACACACTATCTGCGGTTTACAGGGACAACATTCCAGAATCAGTGTGGATGTTCCCCTGATAACTATAGCTCAATGCTGCAGCTAGTAACAGTGTGTGCAGATACAGAGTACTGATCGGCAGAACGCTGCGGTCCAAAGACGCACAACAAGTACATTTAAATGACACTAAACAAAGTACATACATTAACCCAGTGTTTCCCCCGCTTACGTGAAACGCCGACGCGCATTTCGCAGTGAGCTTTTTTCAAGGCCTGGAAAAAGCTCACTGCGAAACGTGCGTCAGCGTTTCACGTTCTAAGACAAACCAGCTCAGGAGGAGCCGTCGGTGTGCCCTGTGGTGCTGGACGCTAGCTACGCTCCTTATAAACCACCTGGCAAACCACAGTAATTGTTGCATGGCGACAGGGCTCCGCTTACCAAGTATCAGTTTAATGCAGTGTTTCAGCGTTGCTTGCGGCATTTGGGCCTGAGGGAGGGGGAGTATGGGACGCACTCCTTCGGCATTGGGGAAGCTACGTGCGGCCGCTGCTGCCGAGCAGAGGGGGCCTCCATTGCCAAGTAGAGGGGAGGAGCTTGAAGCGGTGGCCGCCGCCGAAGAGTCCAAGGGGAGGGAACAATGTCTAAGGCTGCCTAGTGGTATCGCCGGCCCTGGGTATGGTGTCACAGTCCAGCGGTCATTTGTGGCATAAGTGGGTTTTGGGAGGCACTGCCCCTGGAAAAGGCGGCAGGTGTGTCCTGCCTTTGCGGGGGACAATTTGGGGTACTTGTGTATTATATGCCTCCTGTTCTCCTGCCCCGTAACTTCCGCCAGTGGGGACCCGCTCACCCTGTGTTGCCCACATGCCCCTATCATGCTTTACCACCCAGCCTCCTGCTCTCATGCACCCTAACTCCCACCCAGTAGGAGGAGACACTGACTCAAGGGCACCGTCCTGTAATCCTGTGCTGCCACGCTGGACCCTCACCCACTGGCAGAAGCTGCACAGTGTCCCCCACCCTCCTCTTTAGTCCCCCGTATGCCCACACTATCTACCACTATTACTACCAGCTTCCTGCTTTCCTGAACCGTAACTTCCACCAGTGGGGAGCCGCTGACTCAGAAACACCCTACTATACTATTGCACACACACACACCTAAACAACATGCACACACAGCCCCCCCCACACCCACAAATGTCACTGTACCCTCCACACTATCAATGTACATCTTACTCTGTAACCGCTTTTTTAATTAAACAAAACAATACACACCCCCTTCCACATCATATGCTCTCTATTTAACACATTTCACCTATAACTCAAGTTGCAATACAGGCATCTTTCATACAATTCTAACCATCTTTCTCATATACAAATGTTCACAAATTAAGGGGGCGCAGCCCCTTACGACGGTGTGAAGAGCACCCGTAGGGCACGATGAATCACCTAGTATATATATATACGCTCCTGAAGACGGAGCGTACAGCTTCGAAACGTAGAGGGAAATAAAAGCATTTGAAAAGTTGCTGCAGTGCCGTGCTGATTTTCTGCCCGCCAGGTTTTGGAAATCCTGTGACGCTATTACATTGTGCAGGGGCACGCAGCTCATCATCCCTATCGGAGAGTGCCGGGCCGTGAGCTGACTATATATATATATATATATATATATATAATCTCGAGTAGCAGGCACTCTCTTTTGTAGAATAACTCGTGCCGGGGTGCCCTGTCAGAGGTGCAGCATACAGGATATCCACATGGGACCGGCACTCGGCGGACTTGAAATCAACGACAAATACCTATACTTTGCTTTTGCTAAAAGCAAAGTATAGGTATTTGTCGTTGATTTCAAGTCCGCCGAGTGCCGGTCCCATGTGGATATCCTATATATATATATATATATATATATATATATATATATACACTTTTAAATCTAATGCTTTGGTGTCCAAGTCTTTATTGTGTCAATGTGATTTACTTTTAGTTCAGCTAGCTTAAAGTGTATGTTAAGGTTTAAACCTAATAAATGTATAGACGCCTAAAGGCCCCCATAAATTATGCAATTTGGGCACGATTTTGCCTGATTGCCTGATGAATCGGGCTGTGAAATCGTCCCAAATCGCATATGGAGACATCCCCTCCGACCCGATGCGCATTGGATTGGAGTCGGGATGTCGGACGGGCTGCACATAAGATTTGCTAAATCTTATGTGCTGCCCGGAGCCGTTCTCCCCCGCAACGGGGGACCTACCAGAGCCGGGCAATTTATCACATGCAAAACTTGGCACATGAAGTGCCATCGCATGTGATCCCTCCCGGGGAGCTGCTGGGACAACTGGGTCTGACTTGTCCTTATGACAAGTCGGACAAATGTAACCTTAAGGGTTTGGTTAGTGTATTAGGGTCAGAGTTCAGAGTTCAGATTAAGCGCATACTTATCTGAATGTCTCTCAGCCATCTCATGCTGGATGTCTTCTCGCCAACTCAAACTCAATATTTACAAAATGGAATTACTTATATTCCCGCCAACTAAGAACAGTTACCATCCTGACATCTCCATCGCTGTTGACAACTCGATAATCTACCCTACCCCACAAGCTCGTTGCCTATGGGTCATCCTCGATTTTGAACTGTCCTTTCTTTCCCACATTCAATCTGTCTCCAAATCATGTTACATGCATCTAAAAAACATATCCAAAATACGACACTATCTCACACAAGACACTACTAAATCTCTTATCCATGCACTCATTATATCCCCTAGGATAGATGTGGATGAGTCCGCACACAAAAAAAGGGGCTTATAAGCATTTTTAATTATCAGAAAAAAACAACATTGTCTCATAACCCAATCCCAGTGTGACCAAGCTCCCAGAGCGAAACGCGCGTCACTTCCGGTCCAGGCGCTCACCTGAGAGGTGAGCCACGGACCACACTGCTTTCCCCAGCACGTCGCTCCCCACCCGCCGAGACTGAACAAGAGAGCCGGTTTGTGAGTATGCAGCAGCACCGCTTAAGTGTATCGCTACACAGAGGACGGTGTGGCTGCGGTGATCCCTATTTTGCCTCTTCTTATTCGCTTTATTTTGCATCAAACTACCTGCCAAGGTTTGGACACAGCAAATATTTATGCTCTATGTGCCGCACACCTATGTATAGAATTATTATTCTTGGTAACTAGTGGCCAGAGTACATATGGCAGCATATAACGGGTGTGTAGGACATAAAGGAAATGTGTGATTGCAGGGGCTGTGTGATTATAAGACTACACATAGCATTTGCTTAATTTGCATGCTTCCCTGAATCCCATGCACAGAGACAGCTTCTTCTCGATGCGAGCAGAGAGAAAAAAAGTGTTTTTCCATGCCTGTTTGTGACTAGAATCTGTGCACCCATATATCTGTGATTGCAAAAACAATTACTAATACAGTGAACCCTAAGGCTTTAGAAATTTATGCAGAGGCCAGGGATCCCGTTCTCCTGATTTACTGTTCAGTCAACATTTATTCACATGTCGACCACTGTGTTGACAGCTTTTGAAAATTGTATTATTTCGGAATAGATATATGACTGTTTGATTTGATGTTCAGTCAACATTCACTCCCATGTCAACCACTGTACAGATAGCATTTGAAAAATAGTGTGATTTGAAGCAATAGATTTTCTCTTGAATTGTTGTACAGTCAAACTCGTATTCACATGTCGACCACGGTGTAGACAGTTTTGAAATTTATTCACATGTCGACCACTAGTTTGACAGCATTGAAAAATTGAGTTATTTCGGAATAGACATATGACTGTTTGATTTTCTGTTCAGTTAACATTCACTCTCATGTCGACCACTGTACAGATAACATCTGAAAAATAGTGTGATTTGAAGCAATTTTTATTTCTTAATTCATTGTTCAGTCATCTCATATTCACATGTCAACCACGGTGTAGACAGCTTTGAAATTGGAGTTATTTCAGAATAAGTATATGACTGTTTGATCCGCTGTTCAGTCAACATTTACTCCCGTGTCGACCCCTGTACAGATAACATTTGAATAATTGTGTTATTTGAAGCAATAAATGTTTTTTTTGAAGAGGTTATGAATGGTCAAACCCAACCCTCTGTAATTCTAACCCAATCTATCCACTCAGTGGTCTCTCTCATTCTGGCAATTGAACACGCATGCCCTGTAAATGCGAAAGCATCAGGACTAGTGCTGGCTTTTGTTTTCAGAACAGCAGAGGATCACTACCTCTGTCCTTCCGTCTGGGTGACACCTACCACTATCTCTCATCTGCCATTCTATGTCCGTAAGGTCAGATGCCAGACAGCAGAATAAGGGCATGTGTGAACACCCCAGACCACCTTTCTCTCCATGAGGTGCACCACAATTTCTGTTGAACTCCTCTGCAAAATCGAGGTTCAGTGAGACCCCTCTAGGTCAAATCAGCCGTTTTCTTTGCACTGCAACACTGCAACAGAGACAATCTGAGCAGATTTTCCTTGACCAATAGAGGCGAACACGGCTTTATATCTTTATTTTAAGGCACATAGGACGGAAATGGTTTAACTCTCACCCAGTATCTGATGTAAATTACATGATACTGGAAAGCAGAATAAACCTGATGCAAGAGGAAGTGCTACTTTTCCCTGCTTCTATAAATAAAAAGAGAAACAGTGTATCAAGAACACCACCATCAGAGGTCTAACTTGCAACAGTTTCAGATGTGGGTCTGACATTCTAGAATAAACTTTTTCTAGGAGTGACAGTGCTGAGACACAAACCCCAGACTCCATAGATTAAAATTTTGATGATTTGACTATACATTTGTACAGGAGTCAAGTTAAAAGGGGTGTGTCATTGTAGAGGAAAGCAGTGAGGACCCCAAATATGGATTTGAGGTCACAGAAGTATACTTGACATATATGTATGCTTTTGAATGATATTTTTTCACCAAATTGGAAACAATTGAAGAAAATGAAATCTATTGTAGATTTGACTCGTTAATTCTGCATGAACTGGGTAAACATGGTTTTGTATTTTTGTATCTTTTAAAAACAAAGATTGATCTATGTACGTATTTGCATAAATTTAAACAAAGCACGTTTTATTTTAAGGCATACCAAATAAAAGTTAATTCTTAAATTACGACAACATACACATAAATTTGATAATAAAAGAGTGCCCCAAAAAGATTATATCAGTCTTTTCTTGCATTCTTGTTGTAAGGCCCCCACTTCACTCATTATATCCCGCATTGATTATTGCAATAGTCTCCTAACTGGTCTTCCCACGAACAGACTCTCCCCACTGCAATCCATTTTAAATGCTGCTGCTAGGCTGATCTTCCTTGTAAGACGCTCATCGTCTGCTGATCCGCACTGCCAGTCCCTCCATTGGTTGCCTGTATCTTACCGTTTTCAATATAAAACCCTCTTGCTAGCATATAAAGCTATTAACAATACTGCACCAGCTTATATCTCTGCACTTATCACAAAATATCCCCCATCTTGACCACTCTGCTCTGCACATGATCTGTGTCTCTCTTCTGCACGGATCACCAGCTCCCATTAACTATTACAGGACTTTCATGGGGCTGCTCCCATCCTATGGAATGCCCTTCCACGCACAATAAGACTCTCCACTAGCCTTCAAACTTTCAAGTGTTCCCTGAAAACTCCCCTCTTCAGGCAAGCCTATCATATTTATATACCACACACATAACCCTATGAGGCACTTATGTATTATATAGCTTCCCTTCTGGACTTGTAACTTGGTGGGACTGCTATGCTATTACTGGTGCCTGTCCTTGTGTTTCTCCTATGTCCCTATAGATTGTAAGCTTGCAGCAGGGCCCTCCTACCTCCAAGTCTGTCTGTTGTTACCCAGTTTGTTTTATCACTGTCTCCTATTGTAAAGCGCAACGGCATCTGCTGCGCTATATAAGAAACTGTAACGGAATCTGCTGCGCTATATAAGACACTGTAACGGAATCTGCTGCGCTATATAAGACACTGTAACGGAATCTGTGCGCTATATAAGACACTGTAACGGAATCTGCTGCGCTATATAAGACACTGTAACGGAATCTGCTGCACTATATAAGACACTGTAACGGAATCTGCTGCTCTATATAAGACGCTGTAACAGAATCTGCTGCGCTATATAAGACGCTGTAACGGAATCTGCTGCGCTATATAAGACACTGTAACGGAATCTGCTGCGCTGTATAAGACACTGTAACGGAATATGCTGCGCTGTATAAGACACTGTCTGTAACGGAATCTGCTGCGCTATATAAGACGCTGTAACGGAATCTGCTGCGCTATATAAGACGCTGTAACGGAATCTGCTGCGCTATATAAGAAACTGTAACAGAATCTGCTGCGCTATATAAGACACTAATGGAATCTGCTGCGCTATATAAGACACTGTAATGGAATCTGCTGCTCTATATAAGACACTGTAACGGAATCTGCTGCGCTATATAAGACGCTGTAATGGAATCTGCTGCGCTATATAAGACACTGTAACGGAATCTGCTGCGCTATATAAGACGCTGTAACGGAATCTGCTGCGCTATATAAGACGCTGTAACGGAACCTGCTGCGCTATATAAGACACTGTAACGGAATCTGCTGCGCTATATAAGACACTGTAACGGAATCTGCTGCGCTATATAAGACACTGTAACGGAACCTGCTGCGCTATATAAGACACTGTAACGCAGGGCTGGGCAACACCGGCCCTCCAGATGTTGATGAACTACACATCCCAGCATGCCTTGCATCAGTTTCAGCATGGCCACATAGCAAAACTAATACAAAGCATCCTGGGATGTGTAGTTCATTAACATCTGGAGGGCCGGTGTTGCCCAGCCCTGCTGTAACGGAATCTGTTGCGCTATATAAGACACTGTAAATAAATAAATAATACTTAAATACAATAAAAAAAGACAATGCACTAAATTGATCTATACATATTTTAATTCATTTAAGGTAATAAAAAGACCCAATTTAAAACAATTCATTTGAAACAAAACACAATTTAGAATAACAATAATATATATGACCTATTTATAATTCATCCCAAAGTCAAATATTATTACATATACTTTTTCCAATGCTCTTACCCACTTGAATCTTGTGTATTAGCAAAAAGGTGGGGAGCCTCCAGTAAAGGTAGTGTTGGGTCAGGTTAGTTGATAACAAATTAGTAGTTGTGTCCAGAAATAGGTTGTATCACATAGACCAGTGTTTTTCAACCACTGTGCCGTGGCACACTAGTGTGCCTTGAACTGTTCTTAAGTGTGCCCCCAGATCTAAAGATGCCCAAACCAGTTTACAGTCACCACCAGTTAAACTGGTCTCTTCTTTTCATGTAAAGGGCCAACGTATTTTATTTTTGTTACCTGTGGGGACCAATGTGATTGTTTTTTATATGAAGACCAATAGGTTTGTTTGTTTTTCCTGTGGGGGCCAATGTGTTTTGCCCTGTGGGGATCATAGTGTGCCTTGGGAATTTGTAAAACTTATTTAGTGTGCCGCAAGGTAAAAAGTTTGAAAATCACTGACATAGACCATGCTGCTATGTGTTCCATATACTACCACTACTTACTTATTTATTTGTCTGACCCTTTTAGCCATGCCTATAGTGACTGAGAGGACTACCGAGTTTTGCGTGAGCACTACTCGTGGTAGGGTGACCGAATGTAGATGGGTGAGTAGACACATTCATTTGTATTTTTGTTATCTAAGTAATTGATTACAGTCACTTAATTGCTGTCACGGTTTCCGAAGGTGACCTGGTTTTATAATCTTAGTATCCAAAGGTTACAATGGTTTAGAACCTTAGCATTGCCTCACTTAGGCCCTTATTCTGATCGGTGCGGCCAGATCATAAATATGCGGCCAGGACCGTGCAGGCGAATCCCTGCCTTCCATACGGATCGCCACCTCCGTCCGTACGCGGATATGTGGCGGTCCGCATGAAAGTGGACGGGGATACGCCTCCTCCATCTTGGGAGCAGCCCCTGCATTCGATGGTCGCCGAACATCGAATGCAGGGCCGCACGCTCCACCAAAAAAAATGTGTAATGTTTAGTCATTACTCGGTGGTTTTATGCTTCGCTGTTCTGTATGTCACAGTCTGTATTACTGGCATTGATGAATACTGGGGTTTGTAGACTACTTTTAGCTCCTGTTGTTATAATTGTCTGTCTGCTTCTCTGTTTCAGGGGCACACAGCGCACGAACGTTCTACTGTTGTTGATTTTATTAAAAAAGGTAAGATCGAAAAAGTTGGGTAGCTTTAATAAAGGCTGGTGTTGGAGGGGAATCTTCAACATAGTACAGATAAAGAAGTGTGGGGGTACTGTTCAGTGCTTCTACCCAACGGTTCTGATTTGCTCAAATAAACAGTCTCATTGAGTTTCTTTAAATGGAAGTTCTTCCTCCAAACACACAACCCTGTGTAAAGGTGGCCGCTATGTTTCTCCGCAGAGGCGTTGCTGTACTGTCTCAAGAAAATGTGTACTAGGAAAAGGGATGAGAAACGGTGCTCTCTAGTGTATTAAGTGTGTTTCCACAATTTGAGGAATATATATATATATAACTAGGTGATTCATCGTGCCCTACGGGCGCTCTTCACACCGTCGTAAGGGGGCCTTAACCCGTGAATTCCTGGATTGCGTGCAATATGGGTTGTGCAGGAGGGGCGGGTATGGAAATACTGCGGGTGCGGGATGGGCGGGTGTGGTGTTTTCTTAGGTGGATATGTGGGTGGAGGAGTGGTGGGTGTGGTATTGTGGTGGTGGCATGGGTGGTGAGGGTTGGGTGTGAGGGTGCCATGGGTGGGGGAGGTTGATTGGGCATGGTGTGGGTGGTGCAGGTGCGGGGGTGCCCTGTGTGGGTGGGTGAGGGGCAGTTGCGGGAGTGCTGGGCAGCTAGCTCGCTTAAGTCCCAGTGGCGCAGCATCTCCGTCAAGGGAAATAGCAGGTTTTGTAAAGGGAGGTTTCTAGGTAGAAGAAATAATAAAAATGATATGCGTTCGGCGGCACGGCACCTTAGGGCGTAAACCAGTAAACTGTAGTGGGATAATTGCAGCTCATTTGCATATACCGTACCCTCATTAGCATAGGTGACTGCCCCTTTTCAGACGCTCGTGCGGGTCACATCCGAAGAAGTTGGGAGGTATGTACTCCATTGAGATAGATATGTAGGAGCAGGTACCTGAGCTGGTGACACTGCTACTGCTGCTACTGCTGCTGCAGCAGAAGTTTTCCGTGCAGGGAGATGCCTGACATTCTCACTGCTGCAGTCAGTGCCGACTCTCCTGGCTCCCCCAGCAAATGTTCAGTCATGGCCTGGCTGTCCCTGCTCACTACAGGCCAGTGTGTGAGTCGCGGCAAAATGCAGTGAATAGGAGGAGCCTATGCCGAAAAGTGGGCGGAGCGAATATCGTGATGCCCGATCCGCAAAAAAAAGAGCTGTAAAACATTTGCTGTATCAGGGGGGGTTATGTTACCGGCCCCTTGCATACCCTACTATCAGTGGGGGTGCCTCCCTCAGCAGCAGAGCAGCAGCTGGACTGAGAAAGCCAGCACAGCTGAGACGGTGCCTTTCTGTCACTCTGTGACTGTGTGTGGGCGGAGGCAAAGAGGTGCTGATAGGCTATTAGCCTATGACTCCGCCCATGACTCCGCCCAGCGTTATACACACAGTCACAGACTGACAGTTCTGGCTAAATATATAAGAGATGTGCATACCGTTTTCAAGTACTTTTGTGCTCAACAAATAAGTGATGTTTGGATATCTTGTCCTTGTGGTTACAAGGATGCTACCCGGATATATTGAGCCTCTCAGGGCTGACTTCCCACAGATTTACCAAGGTCCAAACATCAGTGCCACATAGTGATTAAAAGGAAAACTCCAATTAAAATTTTTAAAGTGCTGTTGTAGAAACAGTCTCTGAGAGAGGCTCAATATATCCGGGTAGCATCCTGGTAACCACAAGGACAAGATATCCAAACATCACTTATTTGATGAGCACAAAAGTACTTGAAAATGGTACGCACATTACGGATGGTGTAGTGGTTAGCATTACCGCCTCACAGCGCAGAGGTCATGAGTTCAATACCCACCATGTGTTATATATACGGGCAGTACGGATGGTGTAATGGTTAGCATTACCGCCTCACAGCGCTGAGGTCATGGGTTCT